>NC_052500.1:18054095-18169293 GCF_016617805.1 Bactrocera tryoni
TCTAGTTTTCATTAAACTATATCTTTATAAAAAACTTTTTTTCTTATTTCTTTATTCTTCACTTTAGTAAGCAGTTTTAACTTCGCGCCAAATTTTTACTTTAGTAGGCACTTTTGACTTCGTATTAAACTGTATAACTTTAACTTAACTTTTTACTTTAGTAGGCACTTTTTTGAACTCGTGCTCCACGTTGGGCGCCAATTAATTCCCGCGACGTGGGAATTTTAAAAAAATATATGTTTTATATCCGCGAACGCGCGAATGAAATGAGAACACGTGTGGTTCTAGTGGATTGCCAGATACAAATCAAATCTTTATTTCTGAAATACTAATATATATACATTTTGACCTTATTTACTTAAAGTTAAAGCTGAAGTGTAAGCATCAGCTCGATTGAATCCAGTACAAAGAGTTAATTACAATATTAGCTGTGACAGCAAATTCCAGCAGAACGTTAAGCGTTCTGTTTTCTTTACAATTGTTCTTGTTATGCCTTCTTGTGAGGGCGAGCGATATTGTTTTGATAATAATGGATTATTGGATTCAGAACGGAAAAAGCATATCGAATTCTTAAATAATCAAAAACATTTATTAAGATTTTTAAGTAATGAGTAATTGCAAAAATGCAATGATTCAATTTTATTTACAGTCATGGTAGGTTGCACTATGCGGGCTTTGTCATTAACATACATATTATATGTATTACTTATGTATAGTCCAGTCTTATTGTTTTATCTTCCAGACCACTTTTACCATATTTACTCAGAACAAATCCGCTTTCCACTTTAACAAATCCCGAAATTTGCTGTGAAACCTGATGATAACCCACACACCCTGTCTTCCATACATAATGCTTAACTACACTAAAAGTGACTTTCTAAGTACGTTAGAAGCATTAACTTTCGCAGCCAAGATGCATCGGAAATATTTTATAGGACTCCGTTTCAAAATTGTACAAAGAGCGTGGCACCGCCCACAAATAGGTGAAAACTCATATCTCGGTACCAACTGAACCCATTTCAAGCAAATTAGATCACATTACCCTTACGTTCTTACATTAAAATGCAAAAATCAGATAAAAACGCCTACTTCCTTTATAACAAAATTCGAATTCCAGTATACAGAGCAAAAACCAATCAATGGCTTTATCGGAATAAAAGTTTGCACGAATAGTCTTTGAGATGTGCCACCAAACCTATTCAACTCCGCAGATACCGAATATGTTTCAAAAAGTACAGAGTTTTATGTACATACATATATGTGACCTGGTCTGCGAAAAGGGAGTTAACGTGCGAAAACTAGTTTTCTGGGAAACACCGTTATCTCGTTATTTCTCCGTTCACCGTTATTTCTCGTTATCTCATTAATTTTGACACCTATGCTCCCTTTCCGTAGACCAGGTCACATATATGTATATAAAGTTTATTTAATCTATGTATGTATGTATATATTTTAGTATTTCTCCGTAGCACTCCTCGTGTGTTTGGACTTATTCGAAAGGTCAGATAATATTCGCTCAGATTTACCTCGGGATAAAATAGGGCTTGCATTGGGTGTAGCATTGAAACATTCCTTCGGTAAAAATCTGTATCGAAAAAAAAGAAATATTAATATAAACTAAATAACAAATTTTGCAAAGAAAAATTGTCCCCCACCCATCGGACTTTCTTTCATCCAACACTAAAACTTTCGAACTCGCGTGTATAGGAATAGTTCTTACCTATGGATTACAGGTGATATTACAACTGCGTCCGACGTTTTCAAGTCTCTTGGTCCGCAAAGGAAAGATGTGACAGTGCCAACCAACAATGTTGAAGTTCAGAATCGAATCGCTCTAGCTTATAGCTGCCATACACACTGAACGATCGGAATTAAGTTCTTATACTCGTAAGGAATCTTTTGAATTTGAAAAGGCTAAGTTTCGGTGAAACCGAAGTTAATGTTTTTTTCGTTTTTTTGATTGATGATAATGATTAATTGAACTTACTTAGCAAAAATGATGCGTCCACCTTCAGCAGCGTGCTGAAATACTTGTCCAAATCCACCTGCCCATATCACTCCAAGTATGACCACTACTATTATCCCAATAAACATAACCAATGTTTGCCATATATCAGTTTGAACCACAGCCTTAATACCTCCCTAAAAATTACGTTCAGATATTTATCATACTCGTTTTGGCAAAAATGATAGTTTTAAAGAAACAGGAATGCCGATTTCACTATGTATTGGATAGTCGAAAAAGTCTTTTCGTTTTTCTTTTTGCCATTTTTCCGCTAGAGACATTATTCCATCAGTGTAAACGAAATTTCCAAAACGGAAACGAGCAAACAATTGTTGTGTTATACGTACTGATACAGCATCGTCTTAGTAAACTTTACAAATTTCATTGGTGGCTTGCGTGGCATTCTTCCCTTTTTTATATAAAAATTTCAAAAATAGCTAATTTCTTCATTATTTTCACTAATTTGTGAACAGCTGTCACTTTTTTCAACTTCCCAGAATTTATTATGACTGCAACATCTATTGAAAATACGAAACAACTTTTTCGACTACCAATATATAGTATTTATGGGTACTAAAACTTTAATTAAAGATATAAATATTCTGTTCCGCGCGAATTGATTAGTTTTTTTACCATCTGTAAGTATTACTATAGTTATATGAAGGGATATTACCAATATTGTGTAGATCACGACAATAAAACTGACGACACTGCTAGTTATGTAAACATTAATTCCAGTGACTAAGGAAGAACAATGCAAAATATATTATTCAAACTTTAAACGATTTTATGCTAAATAAGTTTCATCTTACCTTGATTAAATGCTAATGCTGGCACATATACAACTATTGGCATGTAAACTGTCTGAAGAGAAGAGTATAAATAATGATTGTAACCTTTCTTTGTCTTAACGAATTATTTCTTCCTTTATACCTACCATTTTCACAATAAACAAAACAGCAGCAATAGTACGAACGCTCGCACCGAAACGAGTTTCCAAATACTAAAAATAAACAGGAAATATTTAAACTAAATTTTCGAAAATGACTAGTGAACTTAAAATAAAGTCCTGTCTGTGACAAATGGCAGTACTTGATAGGTTTATTATGATCTCACCCTCGATCCAAAACTAAAATCATTACCTTAAATACAAAAATATTTAATTAATATCCGTATAATACAACAAAAAGAAATTTCTCACCTCATAAGAAGAACTGACTCTTAATGCGCAAAAAACCGGCATATAGACTTTTGACACCACTATTGCCATGAAAATTATCGATATAATGATTAACCAATATTGAGTTCCATAATTGTAGATTTCCGATGGTGTGCCCAGCATAGTTCCGCCTGAAATATAGCTATTTCATAGAGATAAATTGTATTTCATAACATTCTTAAGAAAGCTCATCTAGGCAGTGATGAGACCATATAAGATTTATCTTAATTTACGGCGGCCACCTAAAAGCTATTACACTTTTCTATCAAACCTATTAAAATAATGGCATACTAACCTAGCAACAAGGCTCATTGCCACTGGAAATAATTTCATTTGTCTGGATCCCAACATATATTCGCTCATTCCTTTAGAACCAAAGTCCGGTACGTTATGGTCCTTGGGTTCCCCATCATTGCTTGGCTTAACCGGTTTCTTCCTAAATCAATTTAATGTATACTTTTTATTTATATATTATTGATTTTTACCTAATTTACCTTATGTAGCCGAAATAGACACCGATTCCCGTAGAGAACAACAATAGCGCTCCAAAGACACAGTAGTCGGGAATTGAAAAATATAATTGTGAATATTCTTGATTGGTTATCTATAAGAAGTAAAATAAATATTTTTATACATGGTCTTGGTAGAAATTGCGAGTTAAATGTTAAACTAACTAAAATCAATAGGCTCATAATATAATTACTAAAGAAAAATTTGGTTTAATTTATGGTGCCAAATTGCATTATGCCGAGCGAAACATTTTCTTCGGCGTAGAAACAACTTTTGCGGTTATGACCAAGTTTACAACAACACCGGGGATGATAAGTGACTTGTAGAGTTTGGTGTTTGTTCTTCCTACTCAGTCCAAAGTAGCACCAATTGGCAATAGTGATTTCAAGGCTGATATTATGGTTGGTGTTAATGATGGTCTTAAGATAGACGAAATTATCTACGACTTCGAAGTTAAGACTGGTAAGAATGACGTGGGAGCCAAGTCGCGAATGCGACGACTATTTATTTGATGACTGGAGAAATTTAGTCTTGTTCGTTCATTACCAGACCCATTTGCCATTTACTTCGCTTCCTTATCCAGTCTGGAGAAAGCAGAACTAGCGGCGCGGTTGTTGAGGCCAATGATACCAGTATCATGTTTGGTATTGCTGAACGTCAGTTTACACAGCCGTATTAGTTTTTCGGGCATACCAAATTCAGACAAAACAGCTCTTTTTCTGTCAAAAGCAGCTTTGAAATCGACGAGGAGGTGGTGTAGCGGTACTTTTTGCGGTATATAATTTTTTTATTTCGAAACAAGTTAATGGCATGTTATTTATCAAAAATATTAAAAATTAAAAGCAAAACACATTCAGCTATAGACGAAATCATTTGAAAGTCAGTGTGCTTTCGACTACCCAATATATAATCCTGGTGCCAAATTACATTATGCAGAGCGAAACATTCACACTTACATATATCATTTAGATATCTTCTGACCGATAACTTTTGCCTTAAATTCTCTCTAGTGTTAAAATTATCTATTGTAAAGTCAAAACATCTACTAATTCCATCTTTGAGTAGTACCCGTGGTTTAATCTGAGTTGGTAATTTTGAACTGTTCCAAATAATGATAGACAACTCATATACAAGCGATATAGCGTGTATTGGTACAGCGGAATCTCTCGTATTCGGTGTGTGGACCATAGAATAAATATAAACAAATTTTGACCATTTTCAAACTGTCCTGTGCAAGTGGTTATTAATAATGTACATACATACATACATATATGTGCAATTTAACACTAGATTTTACTGAGGTTTCGGTAAAGTAACTCTAATAGTTTATGATATATTCCAAATGAATTTACCGATATGAAACACGAGTTTATTCAATTGGAAGTAATGAAGTGGTTATTTTAAAATTATACCTCTTCTCTTTTATTAGTTTATCTTACCTTATATTGCATTGTAAAGAATTAACGATAAGCGACGATAAAAAGATTGTATTTAGTCGTGTATGCTTTATTGAAAGGCCTTTAAAACTATAGTATCAGATAACGGTTGCAATGTTCAAAATTTTTTCCAAGCTATTGCAATTTATGAGCGAACAGTTTTTTTTTTGTAAAATCTGTCTACTCAACCAGTGCCTTTAAACAATTTTATTGCCACAATTAAAAGAGTTAATAAATATGTACATACATACATATGTATATGACAATGTAGATGATATCCACTTTGAAAAACGAAAAATGCTCACTAAATCTGGTTTGAATATTATTTATCACTTCCATTATTTTTTTCATTATTTTTTGCAATTAATTCAAATTTGTTGGCCAGACACACCATCATTCGATAATTTTATAATTTTTTAAATATTTAAATATTTTTTCTTTAGACCAACATAATTTTTTATTTGAACTTATGTATATAAAAAATAAATTGAATTTTTATTCAAAAACCTAATATATAAATAAAGATAACAAAATTTAATAAACAATAACTTTAATAATATCGCAAAATTAGATTTCTGATGTAATTTTTTTTTTTTTTTTGTTATGTTAGGGACTTTTGTAAAAATTCACTGATTGTGCTCGTACTCCATTTCGTGGGTCTCTAACCTTTTACAGGATTATTTTTCAAAAACAGGACTTTTTAGAAATATATTTATGATTTTTACCATTGTGTGCTCAAAAGTATATCGTTTTTATTTCTCTACAATTAGTTTTTAATTCTTTATATTCTTCTCAGGTTTTTAAGCATTCAACTGGCACACTAAAAAAATAGTTTAGTCAGTTTGCTGTTATAATAAGATAGTATAGCGACCGAAATTAATTCGTTTTATACTTAGCATATCAAAAGAATGCTTCCACACAAATCAGATATCAAAAATATACTAAGCTCATAATAAGAAGAAAGCCACTGAGATACTATTAAGTAGTTAGTGCCATTATCGCATATAAACTAGTTAGTGTACTTAGTGTTGCCATAAATACTGTTACAAAGCTTACAATACATACTATACAGCGTGAACATATTGACAGAAAAAAAATGTCGTTATTATACTCTCGCAAATATTACTATAGAGTATTATACTTTTGGTTGTTTGTAACACCTAAAATTAAATTAGATATATATTTATGTATGTATATAACTGATATTCATAATTATTTATATACATAAGTATATGTATTATACATATGTATAGTCTTATTGTACACATCTCCCAAATCACTAAAGTTGGAACAACCATATATGCTCAGAATAAATCCTTTCGGCACAACAAATCCCAAATTTTTAAAATCTGTTGATAACCACACCCTGTCTTCCATATAAGGTTTAACTACTAAAAGTGACTTCCTAAGTACGTTAGAAGCATTAACTTTCACAGTCAAGATGCATCGGAAATATTTGACAGGAGTCCGTTTTAAAATTGTACAAAGAGCGTGGCACCGCTCACAAATAGGTGAAAACTCATATCTCGGTACCAACAGAACCGATTTCAAACAAATTAGATCATATTATCCTAACATGCTTGCTATATAAATTAAAATATTAAATTCCATCTGATCCTTTCAAATTCCAGTATACAAACCAAAAACAAAAAACCATTCCGAACTTATTACCAAAAACACAAGGCAAGTTACGAAAGTGTGAAAAGTTCGGTTACAGCCGAATTTAGCCATTTCTTATATGACTATTCATATATAATAATCAGTTCAGTATTTGATTTCGCTTAATAACAATGGAGTGTTGTGCTAAAGAAAATCGCATTGCGGGGATTGCTTTCCATACATAAGTATGGAAAAAGTTCATGTGAGATTTACTATATAAGTTTCTTAAAAAACTTGATATTCCGGGGATTTTGTTTGCCGCACTGTTGAACCTTTTTCCCAAAGCTTTACCACTGATAATCATTCTTGCGTGATTGGAACCAATTCAGGCATAAAAAACTATTCGTAAACGCATTCGCAGAAATTCCCTTAGAAAAACATTTCAAGTTATTTGTATATCAAATGGATATATCGACCAGATCAATGTCAAGACTTATTTGAGATGATTTTTACATGAAAGCCTACCGTCGCTCAACTGGTCTTCTTTTGATGACTTCTTCAATGGCATGCGATCAATGTCCATGAAAGTATCCTTTATACGGAAAATGTTCATTGCTGAAAGGAGTTTTCATAAGTAAACCAACAAAATCTTAGCAAATCCATCGTAAACCAAGGTTTTAAAATGGTCTCCACACTGCTGCTTTAATGGTAATTAATATGATTAAAAACAAACAAACGAATTATCAAACGGACATTAAAAATATATATAATTAATAATATGTATAGATATTTACACATGTGGGCAGTTAGTTAAAAATAAAAATACACATATTTAAGCTTCAAATTTGAAAAGCATTTGCGTAATTTTTGTGAATTCCTGATCCAGTACATGAACTCTTAACTCTTCTGCGTTGATTTTTTCAATAACCTGCACTTCAATACGTTGATTCAATAACATAACTACCAACATTTGAATAACTTTTTCGAAGCGAGCATCGTCACCGTTTGTAATATCGCTTATGCCAGCAATACGACAAAGTACTGCGCGGAAAGGTTCTTTTTCTTGGACATTGTTGCATTTGGCGATGCCTTTTAGTGGCACAGTCTCTGTATTACCATAATCAACATAAAATACCTACAAGTAGGCAATAAACAATATTTACAAACTTAAAAAAAAATTAAAAATTATTTACCTCGAACTTTGTGTCTCCTACTACACCAATGACCTTAGCGCGATACCAAAAGCAATCCTTTGCATACTGTGCCAATATTAAATCCCCTAATTTTGGTGCTTCAGTTAACTTCTGCTCCGCAGATAATTCATCAGAGTTCCAAAATAGTTGTTCCAGTTGTTCATTCTTCTCACTTAGTATTTGAGCATAAAACGAGTCAGGTCGAGAAATATGCATAACTTCTAAATTTATTATATCATTTTCAAGAACCTCATCTAAACGTGATTTTAACAAAATTGTTTCCTTTGGTGTTTGCAAATCATCAGAAAATGAATTTTCGTCAAAGGAATTTAAGAAAGGATTCTTTGAGAAGTTTAATTTAACCTATGGGGGATTGTAATACATTATACAAATAAAACAATTTCTGTATTTACAGCAAATAACACTTACATCTCGCGACTTCTTTCCTTTTGATTGGCATTCAATCATGTAAACGTGCAAAATTCTGCCTATTTGCCTCACGACCTCAAAGTTGACTTCTTTGAATTCAGAATTCCGTAGTGTTTTGGTCAGCACACTTGCACTTGTCTCTATGCTTTCGCTAGTTGCATCTTTAACGCCCAAAATAATACATTTCATGGCTTGGGCAGGTAAATCTTTGTAAACTTTGGGTAAATCATAAAATTGGACATCATTGATATTTAGGGGCACCAATTCTCCATAATCGATGAGCAGCACATGTAAATTATTTTCATTTTTCTTATCTGGAGATTGTAGCAGCACACCTCGTAATATATTCTTACTATTAATTGAGATACCAAATATAACATTCGTAGACGGTATTCGCACGCATTTCGGTAGATTATACATATTGGTTAAATCATACAACATATCATTGCGCATCTGGCAAGCATAGAAGCACAACTCCTCTATATTATGTATATACGTAACGAATGCGGTGAAATGATACCCTGCAACGAATGCCGTCAAATCACGCAAATGGACACATGACGGTAATGATTCAAGTGTTACTGACTCGGGTTCAGCAAACTTTATTTTACATACTGTTGGAGTTTTGTCGTCCACTGCATTAGTATCTGGGACTTTTTCATTATCGTTCAATAACGCAATTGAACTCATTGAATCCTTCTCTACACTTCGGTAGCTCGTCCACTTCTCACCCTCTACACTACGATAATGCTTACTATCAATGTCGTAATCCAAACGCCCGTCTTTATCGCTTAATACCTTATGCCATTCAACAAATTCCTCGAGTAAATACGGAACGGGTTCTAGATCAATACCACAACCAACACCGCCAGTTAGGATTTTATTGACATTATGTAGTTGCAAATGAATATTCAATTTACGTGCTAAGTTTGTTACGGCCGCTACGCGTGACATGTATTTGTCGTAGGCCATCAAAGCAAACACATTAGCATGAGTTGCTTGACCAGAATCTTTTCGAAAATGTTTAAATATATCGTTTCTCATTACAACTTCACATTCATCCAAATATTTATTTAGATTTGCTTTTAGTTGCTCAACCTCTCGTTTGCACATATGATGCATTATTTGCATGCGATCTACATTTGAATGGGACGCCATAAGTTTGCCACAAAAATTTAAAGCTTCAAAATGCGGGTGTAAATAGTTATAGCGGTTCAAATTTTAATAATTGAAGAACTTTAGCAAGCTTTTGTCATTAAATAATTGAATACAACTTCCGTTAAATACACACAAGTAACGGGATTTTTTAAAAAGCGTTACCATACTTTCTGAAATATATATTTTTTATTGAAATATAATTCATTCACATACATATATATGTATAGTACTAGAGTAGTACATAAAACTTCAAAGAATATTTTGAGAATGAATTCATTTATGTATGTATTTCTTATTCCAATTTATACTTGTCCGATATTCAATGTTTGATCGTAGTCAGAGAATAAGTGATGAACAACGAACCGCAACACTCAAAAATTGTGTTTCCTGCATCTATTAATGAGGGCACTAGCATGATTTGTGTAGCTGCTGCAGACAAAACTTTCAAAGCAAAGTTTTTTTTTAATGTACAGTTTGCCAAATGTTCGGTTATACCAGAATTTAGCTCTTCCTTACCTGTTTATATTTCATTATTATGTAAAACAAATGTTATTCTATTTATATATAGATTTCTTTATTTAATTAATCATAAATATATATATCTTTGCTCTTCTTAAACGAAGTGTCTTAAAATAAAATATATATATTTTTATATCTGGTTCTTTATTTGAGTAATACATTCTACATTGTGGTAGATTTACAATGAAGTATCCCATTTCAGTAAAAATACTAAGTTTTAAATATCTTATCGTCCCTCAACTAAAAATAAACAAAAAAGAAGTTATAAAATTATTAATTGCGAATATTTTCAGGTTAATCAATATGAGTTCACTTACTATATGAAGATAGATCAATTTCATCCGGTAATTCAGTGATATTGACGTCGAATCGGTCTTGCACTTCGTTCAAAATTTTGGCGTCTGCTTCATCGGAAACAAATGTTATTGCCAAACCTTTGGTACCAAAACGTCCAGCTCTTGCAACGCGATGCAGGTAAGTGTCAGAATCTTCCGGCATATCATAATTAAACACAATGTTGACACGTTCTATATCCATACCACGTCCAAAAAGATTGGTTGCCACCAAAATACGTTTTTGGAAATCCTTAAACTGTTGATAACGGTTTAAACGTTCTTCTTGGGTCATACCACGATGTATGCCAATTGCGGGGAAATTTTGTTCAGTAAGCAATTGGGCTAGCGCCATGCAGCGTTGTACCGACTTTACAAAAATTACAACCTGGTACGTTCAGAATTAGTATATTTGGTATTCAAAAGTTTTAATTTTATAATGTGGTCGCTAAAACCTACTTGATTAAATTCGAGTACATCCAGTAATTCAAACAATTTTTTGTTTTTCTCGTTCTCCTTCAATTTAACATAATGCTGTTGCAGTCCGTGCAATGTCAATTTTGCTTCGTCATCCACATAAACTTCCATGGGCTGTAAAAAAATTAAATGTGATATATTTTAGCTTACAATTTTTGAAAAACCAATGTTATTATGAATCATCTGCCATTTTCAGCGCTACATTCCAATCCCTGCTGTTGAATCGTTAACAGACAGACAGATGAAGCGTTCTTGATATTATTCACTGTCGTCCAATATAAGACATAGTAAATTTTCAAACATTTATATTCTATAATTACATACGGCCACACAACCACCACATCTCATTAGTTTCGAAACAGGCTACTGTAGCAGCTGCACGCATATAGAATTTCGAGTGATCCCCAATGGAATGTTTAGACCTATATCCGCTTGGTAGTCGGCTTACAGATGCATCCCAGGCATTGCCCTTTCCAATGCTATCTGCGATTAAGCATTGTTCATTCCCATTTGTGAATGATCGATTTATTGACTAATCTTGTTGCATGTCGGAACGTATAAAAAAGTACGTCGCAACGTCGGGTCCACGCCACTTTACAAGACGATATAGCGTTAATTGTTTGATATTTGGTTATAACTTTGTCTTTATAGTTATTCAGCAAATTAATATATATTATGGTTATCGCTTTAAAACTGACCATTTTGATTGGTCTTCTTTTCATTTATACTTGTTTTTCGATATTATTAGCTTTTGGTATTTGTTTTCTGTTATACGAAACTTATTTTGATATTTGACTTTATGTTTATTAGAGTTTTTGATTTTTTTCATAATGGTGTAGTGGTGTTTATATTGTGGCAGTTCAGCAATTGAGATAAAGCTTAGTGAGATAACTAATGGTAGTAGAACAAGTAGAAGAATGGACACGTTGATATTTACATCTTGCATGAATTTTTTGCACACTGGACGTATTTCCTTGCTCAATGTGGCGGAAAACATCATGACTTGTTTTCCATGTGGAGTGCTACGGAAAATCTCCTGTACATCACGACGCATATCTAAAAAGAGATTAATTTTTTATCGATTAGAATTTCTTCACAAAATATTCATGTTCATACATATATATATGTACTTGAAAAAAAATATTATTTCAATCTTACCTAGTTGTTCCAACATTTTGTCACATTCGTCAAGAATAAAGTGTTTCAAATGTTTCAAGTTCAATTTTTTATTGCGTATCAAAGCAAGAATACGACCGGGTGTACCTACAACAATGTGAGGTGTTGTACCCTTCAAAGATTCTTCATCTTTTTGTATGGATAATCCACCGAAGAATACACCAACCTTCAATAAATGATGTATTTAATATCAAATTGAAGAAATAGAATTTCGCTTAATATAAGTAATTACCTTTACAGCCGGCATGTATTTGGAGAATCTTTCGTACTCTTTGCTGATCTGGAATGCTAATTCACGAGTGTGACACATGACTAATACGTATACCACATTCTCTGTCGGTTCCAGCTGTTGTAAAGTGGCAAGTACAAAAACAGCAGTCTTACCCATACCCGACTTAGCTTGGCATAATATATCCATACCCAATACAGCCTGTGGTATACACTCGTGTTGCACTGCAATCATATTAAAAAATTTCACATATATTTATTAGTATTTCAAGATATTTTCTCTAGTAATAGTTTACAAATAAAAGTTTGAGGTTTATTTTATGATAAATAATAAAATATATGATAAATCGATCATAATATACCAGTTGTCCCCATCATTTTTTCCATCATAGAAGTCGAAACCAATAAGCAAATTTGGTTTCATGTGTGTATACATACATGTATGCATATATATATATACATATAATGAAATTTACCTTCGGACGGGTGCTCAAAACCGCAATCGACTATTGCACGCAAAATTTCTGGCTTCAACAAGAAGTCACGGAAGCCAGAACTGTGAATTGACACGTATGTGCCTTTCACATCCTTCTTTGGCGCTTCTGGAACTTCAGCGACTGTGGTCTCGGTCTGCTCCTCATCTTCATAATCCAAAAGATCATCATTATCAGCCATTTTTACTCAAGCGTCTTCTAGTATTGAAAAAATACGAAAAGTTAGGTTATTCGAGTAATCGTCGGCAAAACCAAGCGACAGATGTGATGCCGCCATTTTCTTTTTTCAACTTGGTCTAGAATTCGATTTTTGCCCAAAATATGTTAAAAAAAAAAAACTTACACTGAAGCAGTAATTACCTTTTATCGAGTTGAAATAAAACTATAGTAAATATTTCACAATTTATTTTAATTGTTAGAAACTTGCAAAGTCGCGTCACACTTTTTCTTGACTTGTCCGATTTAGTACACTCATGAATATGAGTATGCTACCATATCACAAAATTACTCGTTGCATGTTGTCAGACATCGTTTTCCGCGCAAATGTATGCAGTGATGCATTTGAATGTAGTAGAATAAAAAAAATTCAAGCTATTACATTTAAGCGATGCTATTGTTAAATCATGAAAAATATGGATTATTTAAAATATGTAAACATATTTTATTTTATTAAAATATGAAATTTAATTATATAATTTGCAATTATTTGTTGAAATAATTTGTTTTTATGTATAAAGTATACAAAGTAAATGTCGCGGATTATCCATCCCCCACGATCGAATAGATCTAAATGCAATTTGTAATAAGAGTATTGCAAATTCATAAATTTCTCTGTATCGGGTACATTAGGGTTAAAAACTGTTTATCAGCTGCATTGGAGTCAGCTGTCATTATTTACACCGATCTCACTTCACTTTGTTAGCCGGTTGGAAAGGAAGTAATTAGGCGATTTGCTGCAAGAGTGGGAGACTCACCTGGTTTGATGACGTATTGAAAGCATTTTGTAACTACAAGGCTCATGAAATTTGAGTTGTAAAATCAATTGCTAACGGAATTGTATTATGTCGGCCAAAGACTCATATAGCTTTTTAATAGCTGTGATATTGATTGTGCCTTTGCTGGTCGAGGCAACCATATCACCGAGGAAAGGTCGTGTTGAAAAAACCAAAACAACCAAGCCGTTAAATGTGTTGGCTGGACCACAAAATGAGTCTGTTTTCAACCGTAATTTGATTAATATGCGTCCTCTTCCACAAGACATTCTAGAACATTATGCAGCATTTTATAAGGATACAACTTACCGTAACTTCAATGGGACTGTGCTTGGCTATGTTACTGCGGTAAATAAACGCGTATATCGAGTGAAATTTCTTTTCATGTATCATTATGTTGATGTCTAATTGTTTTCATAGTGGAATTCACATGGTTATGATGTGGCAAAAATGTTTGTTCGAAAATTCGATATTATCTCACCCGTTTGGTTCCAAATTGTCAAGGACGGCAATGAATATAAAATAGCTGGTGGCCATGATGTTGATGTTAATTGGATGAGGGAATTGAAACGCAAAGGAAAGCAGGATCGCGGTACTACTCTAAAAAGTCGGTATATCAGATATGATTTACTTATTTGAACAAGAAAAAACCATAGTTAATGCGCATAGTTTTCCCACGTTTTATATTTGACAAATTTACTGAACGGGACTTTTCACGTTTGTTGAGCTTGGAGACCGAAAGGGTACGACTAAATGAAATGTTGATTAATGTTTGCAAAAATTATGAATTTGATGGCATTGTCATTGAATTTTGGACACAACTTGGAGGACGTGTCGATGACACATTTCTTATTACGTTAGTACAAAAAATGAGTAAGTACTTAACTGCTATAAGTTTACTATTGCTAACAGGAACACAAATTTATCTTTTTCTGTATTAAGGCGAAGCACTTAAAAAAGAAAATTTGCGTCTAGTACTTGTAATTCCGCCCTATCGTCAAGAAGTTCCAAACTTATTCACTGAAAGACACCTAAATCAACTGTATAAACACGTTTACGCATTTTCGCTAATGACCTACGATTATTCGAACCCACAGCGACCAGGTACATACATGCAATAATTTTACTTGTGCTTATATGTATTTCTTTTAACTTTTCTATGATTAGGTGCAAACTCTCCATTATACTGGGTACGACAGTCTGTGGAACTATTAGCTCCACCTACAACAAATGATGTTAAAACAAAAAGGCGTAAACTTCTATTGGGTCTCAATATGTATGGAAATGATTATACACCCGACGGTGGCGGCCCAATAGTTGCAGGGCAGTTTTTAAAGCTTTTGAAATATACGAAAAAACGTTTACCCTTTGATGAATTGGATGTCGAAAACTACTTCGAAGTAAAGTGAGTGTGTTAGCAATTAAAAAGTATATTATTTTTCGGTCGTAACTATAATTTTAATATGTTAAAAACACTTTAATATTTAAATATTTTTACAGAACCGAAGATGGTAGACACATGGTTTTCTATCCTACACTTTATTCCGTTCATGAACGTATAAAACTTGCTCAAGAATTGGGCACTGGAATATCTATTTGGGAGTTGGGCCAAGGATTAGACTATTTTTATGATCTCTTTTAAGGCTGTTTTTAAGATATTAGAACATTCATAAGCAATATTTTATTTGGTAAGTAAGTTATTCTATTTATCTTAACAAATGCAGAATAAGTGAATTGTAACTTAACATTCCCGGAATAATGTTCAAAAACTACACGAAAAAGTACGCTAAACGAACTTAGAATATAAACGGTAAAATTCAAGAATGACTCGAAGCTCATATTTTTTATATTCATAAGTAATAATGAATATAATATTTATTGAATGACAGCTATTAAGTGGATTTTATTGAGCTACTGCACTCGTCCATAGAAACCACTGATTTTTACTATTTAAAACACAGCCCGAATCGAAAAAGACTATTTATATTTTTTTATCTTGCTTTATTTGTTTGCTATTTGTATGTATTGTAGAAACAGGCTTAAAAACCTTTCAGTCTGTCTTGATTTGAAGCGGATACATCAGATTGGATAATGGAGTAGTGAAACGATAAATAGTACATAATTATGAATCAACTGCATTTTTCGTTAAACATATACATACATAGATCTATGTATGTGTAAATGTAAAGTTATCTTGTAGCTATTGTTATCTATAATACATACATAGATACGATAAAACTATAATTATAAAAAAAAAAACTTAATTTCAAGCAAAAACTAAATACAAATCTGGACAACTATGCAAATGCTTATGCTACCCAAATACTATAGCGCAGGCGTTGCTTTTCATATTTTCATAAACGAAATTATTAAATTTTCCCCTCAATAGTTGTGTCACTAAATATCTACATACATATATATTTTTAATTACATTGATCAAGCGCATATTTTTCAAACCCTATTTTGCATCAAGAAAATACGTTTACGTATACTTTACTGGCGCCACGAACTAATTTTTTCTACTTTAGTAAACCTAAATTATATTTAAACTAAAATTTAATTTTTTTTAACATATTCCCAAAATCCACATTTTTACGTTTTCTTCTTTGCCTGGTTCATATTGAAGAGTTGTTTATTAAATACCAATATATTTAGGTTAGTAACTTCAAACAGAAATACGCAAAACGTCATTGGTACCGTTATTGTTGGCGTTTGGATTCGCATTAGCACCCTTACAGTTACCTACCACTGCATTCAATTGCCCATAATCAGTTAGCATTTTGAATAGTTGTTGCTGTTGTTTTAATAAGTTCTGCTGCACATGTGGTGGTTGCGTGCGTTGTTGTTCTTGCTGCTTCTGCTGTTGCTGCTGTTGCTGACGGTTATTACGTGCCAAATCACAGAGCTTACGGCGTCGTTCATAAAAGTGTGCAACGCGTTCCAATTTCAATTGTTCATCTGCATGAGTTGCATTGTTGGCGGTGGAGTTAATGTTATTGTTGCCAGTGACAGCTGTTTCATGGCTATTGTTGCTAGTGCCGTTATTACCTGCATCGTTAGTTTGCTGAGTCGTTAGGGTTTTGTGCGCGCCGTTACTGCTGTTGCCACTCTTACTATTATTATTACTAATACCGCCCAAAAAATCGGCTATTTGACGTGGTGAAAACTTTGGTCGCTTGCTGCCATCATTGCGACCGTTACTATTGTTATTGTTGCTGTTGATAAGCGGCATGCAGCGCTTAATGAACTTGATGCGTTCATTACTATTACCAGGTGTGTTGCTGACAAAGATTGTTTTGCTGCTTTGCGCCAGCACGGGACCTGCAGTGCTGGGACGTGGTGGTGGCGGTAAGCGACTGGTGGGCGTAACCACAGCAATCGGTGCGCCAGTTTGTGATTTGCTGCGCACTAGAGTGGCACCACCGCCTGACGTGGAATTACCCGATTTGGCGCGTGACCGTTGCATGGACGAAACCGGTGACATAGCCGAGCCACAGCCATTGGAGTTGGTATTGAAAGTGACCTCCACGTTGCCACCAGTAGCGCCGCTGCTGTTGTTATTACTAGTGCTCTGTTGTTTTTGTTGTGCAGCATATAGTTGGCTTTGCGTAACCGACGAGTTGGTTATGGTAATACTGCCAATGGAAAACTCACTGCCAACCAATGAATTAGAAGTTGCGGTTAAATTAGAGAAATAATTTTGCATCGATGATTTCGAATTGTTGGACAAACGTACGGCGGTAGATGAGTTGGAACATACAATACCGTTAATGCCACCACCACTTAACGTGATGGGGCTATTGTTGGCTTTACGTGCGTTTAATATGTGTTTCCTGAATGTTGTTGCGGCACCGAATGGCAGCTTGATGAGACCAAAGCAATTAATGGCAATTGGCTTCGGTATGCCCGCATAAAGGTAGGCATTCAAGTAAACGTCCTCATAATATTTACTACTGCTATTGCTGCAACTGTTCTGTTCTGTTTTAATAGCTTTGGCGTTGCCACTGCCGCTGCTTGCACTGCTGCTGCTGCTACTACTACTGATCGTTTTGTACGTATCCAAAAGTGAGTAGTCGAATTCGAGCAAATCATCATCAATATCTGCGTTTACTTCTTTTAAGTGTATATTATCACCGTTGTTGTTTTGTTGCATCAGTGCGCCAGCAGCATTTGCAGCATCAATAGTTGTCGGTGCAACACCTACATTTATGTCCGTGCCGACTTGATCATAATTGCCTTGTGTTAGGAATTCAGTCAGCATTTGTTGTTGCCTTTGTTGGCTTATAACAGCCACTTGGTTGTTGTCAGTAATTTCATAAATTAAATGATCTTCACCAACTCCACCAGGCAGCACATATTGCTGTGCTGTACGTTGCATGCCATTCACGACGTTCGGCAGCAGCAAGCCAGCATCTCCACCAGTAGCCATTTGCTCAACCACAGTGTCTACATTATCATCTGTGAGTGAGGGTATATTGTATATTTGGAAGTGTGCTGTCATATTATCATAGGAGTTCTCATAGGCACCGCCCGTGGTTGGCAATGTTGAAAAATCGGTCAATTTATTCGATTTCATATCGACAGACGCGCATATATCCATTAATTGTTTTGCGCTAACAACACCGCTTTGATCGTATTGCTGTTGATGCATAGCCAAAGTGTTCGGATCTGTGGAATTATCAACCATGTTGGTGTCATAGTGATTATTTAATGTTTGTTGTTGATAGAGCAACTGTTGCAATTGCATTGCATCGATGGCAGTGAGTTGCTGTTGTTGTTGTTGATGCTGCTGTTGTTGTTGTTGATCTGTACTATGCTGCAATTGGTGTTGTTCAACCAACGGCCCGGTGCTATTAAACATTTTCAAATCCTCAAGTGTAGCAACATTGTAGGGCACATATTGTTGATGCTGCTGCTGTTGTTGCTGCTGTTGGTAGGCTACAAATTCACCGGTTATTTCAACACCATGGCCCTGTTGCTGATGCTGAATCTGCTGTTGTGGTCCACTCGTTAATATTGTTTCGTCATAGCGCATGCGCTTTGCTGACGGCGGCACCTGTTGCTGAAACACCTGATGCTGATCCTGTGTCTGTTGTTGTTGTTGCTGCTGCTGTTGTGCAGCAGTTGCTGTGTCCAATTCATTTTCATCAAAGTGTATTTCAGTATCAGCTGTGCTAAGTATCTCATTAATGAATTTGCTATCGAACATATCGTCAAATGTCAGTATGGAATTGTCATCCGATGTGTTATGCGGTAATGCATCGTCACATGTCTGTGTCACTTCTTGAGGCACCACATAATTTGGTGCCATCACCGTTTGCATTACATTCATATTGGAGTTGGTTGTAGGCGCATTCATGGCCGCCTGCAGTAGTTTTTCACTGTTGTTTTCTGTAATTGCTGTAGTAGTTGGCATTTGAAAAATATTGGTAATGCTTGATGGCATATTTAAGTTAGTAGTATCCATAACATTTTTAACGAATCCACTCTGTTTCTTGTCGATTAAGCCAGTGTTTTCAGTTATTGAGGATACAGCTTGATCGAGTTCAGTTAGTGGTGTTGTATCAAAGCGTGTTATATCTTTGATTGCAGCAACTTTCGCAACTTCTTTTGAAGCGTGAGTTGAGGAAGAACCGGAATTTCCATTATTTTTGGAGTTTTTCCCGGGAGCATTCGACGGTTTGCCTGATACTGATTTACCACCTGAGCTAATACGTTCGTATTCAAGGCTAGAGCTAGAAACAGACGAATCTACCGATTCCTGACCACCAAAAGCAGGACTTTTGACCTAAAAGTTGGGGAAACAACCGATGCATTAACATTTTTTAAAAATTATTTTTAAATATTACTAAAAAAAATGAAAATATTCGTTAATGTAACAAAAAGCATTGTTGCTTACAACAACCATTCCACCTACCTCAGTTAATGTTGTGCTCAGCTTTGGTGTTGGTGGTAAAGAGCATGAAGAATTGGATGACGAAGAATAAAGAGCTATTGGTGTTGTGGCTGATGTGTCTATTGTACCCGCATCCCTGTTATGTTTACCACTATGCGTTCCGGCATTCGAAATTGTTGCCGACGGCAGATTATTGGCATTTTCGTTTTTATGGCTATTTGTATTCGAGCCTAAACTGTTGCTGGAGTTTTTCTTGGAGCTTTTGCTCGTCGCTTGTGCACTCTCCGTGCTGGTGTTGCTGGACGTATGAATCCCGACCGAAGCTGCATGGTTGTTATTATTGCTGTGTCGCGATTGTTTACTCCGCGAACGACTTCCACTGGCGCTGCTGCTGCCACCGGATGAGCTGCTCCCAGCCGTTGTACCACCACTTTTACTGCTTTTATGACGTGGTGTTGCCGTATATGTGGAAGATGTTGTCGATATGGAGGATGACGATGATGATGCATTTGATGATGTGGACAAAATCCCTGATAGATCTGAGGGTGAACCCAAAATTTCAGTTGGAGCGGTTAAACCTGAGCCATCTCGCAAACAATCTTGACTATTATCATTGGAAATTAAATTGATCATCTCATTTCCTGTTGGCATATTGGCTAATTTGGACGAGACAGCACCCCAAGCGGAGGGATGCTGCATCATCATGTGATTGTTGAAACCGACCATAGTGTAAATGCCTCGACATATGCTGCAAACGATAACATCAGCCGAGGTTTTCTTTGGAACTATACCATAGTAATGCATATCGTTACCGCTTAAACGTTGCACTTGACGTATAGACCGTGCACTTTTGGAATTAGACGAACCGCTGGCCTTTGACGATGAAGCTGTTGAATTGGTCGTAGTATTTTTCCCATTATTATTCGTGGACGAACTATTATCCCCTTTATTACGATGATGTTGCTTGTCGGAAACAGTAGCTCGTACTTGCTTTAACATTTTATCAAAATCAAAGACTTGATGCCATTTTTGCCCTTGGTGTTTTATTAATGAATTTTCAGAATTTTTAGTAGAATTGCTGGTGGTCTGTGCCTCTGGGACTGAATTCCCACCTTTAGTCGTGGCCATGGCGGTTGAAAATAAATTGCTGATCGCCGATATATTTTTGGATATCTTCCCGGAGTGCTCTGTGGAAAAGTCGTTGCTGTTGGGCATGACTTACATACAACGACAAGGGTATTTGGCCTCTGCCTCGTATGGATGTATGGCTTTAGGACACAAAACAGAAGTTCATATATAAGAACTATCTACTATTGAAGGAAGAAACTGTGCGTTTTGTGACCAATCACTAACAAACCAGAATTCTGTAAAATCAAAGCAAAAATTCTACTAAATTTTTTGTATAGACGACATAGAAATTTCTAACTACCAACTATATATTAATTTGTATTTTATCCATATATATACGTATGTATAAATTTTGTAGTGGATTTGTTTTACCCTATAATGAAAACGAAAAATGTGTACCGAATTTTAAAGAATCAATATTATTGATACTTTTCTATAATACAACACTGTTAATTCTAAATTAGTGCCTAATAAACAGCTGATATACTCTGACAGCTGTTAATCACCATACTACATACAAATTTTCCGTCCGCTCTTCCAAAACATACACAACCATGAGCATATAAAAAAAATTAATACGATATCCAAAAGGCATTTTATATAGATTATTTTTAAAAAAACATTTCCTGGGGTCGAATCACATCCTCTAGATAGATTAGAAGCTCAACATGCAAACACAAAATTTAGTATGAAGATTGTACACTATTAAATAAACTTTTTCAAAAAACGTAATAGCACTGAAATACTACGCTTCAGGCAAGTCGATTTTGAGAAACAACATACCGAATGTATACGAAGCGTGCTTGTGTATGAGTGCAAGCAAAAAGCCTCACCCAAAATGCCGTGTACGTAGTGTTCCCGTCGTAAAAAATTATTTTAGTTAATTCAGATCCATGGTTAACGGATTAAGATATTGTAGAAATTTACATGTGATAATTTATAACAAATTTTTTTTTTTTATCAGTCAGCTCTCCGACCGGAGCAGACACGGCAGAAAATTTTTCGCACTCGTTCCTTTTATACGATTACTTTATAGTGACGTACAAAAATAAGGTTGTATTTGACAGGGTTGCATTTGATATCTAATATTTTGGATATGGTAGGACGCTTAATATTTGTAAATAATATTTAAAAACGTTAATAAATATTTCCATATATAATTAGATTAAATTACACTTATTGATTTGAGCGTGCACTGGATTCGTTTAAATAAATTTTGGTTGTAATTATTATTCTCTATTTGAGGGTAATCAATGTTTTTTTCGAACTTCGATAACCAATAATCGATAAGTCGGTCGATTTGTTATGTTCATTACTTCACCAAAATTTGTGAGAGGTCGAGTTTATTTGCGACAAGTATTTACGAACAAAATATAATTTTTCGTGTTTAAAATAAGTTAGTATGCATTAAAACATAAGCGATAAGAATATTAATATTATGGTTCCTGTAAACTTGGCCCGTATGCAGTTGTTCAGATGCAGTTCTTCCTGATAAGACCACAGCACATAAGCACACCAACCTCAGTTAAGTGTAAATAACTTAGATCTTACTTAACTAGTAAATAATCTTTAAACATGGATAAAGAACCAATAATTATGACACATGCTTTACCCAATAAAGAAGTTATTAACAATCAATTGAATATTGAGGTAAATCTGAAAAAAGACGCGGAATTTATATCAGAGGAATATGAGAGTGATTCCAATACTAACTCCAATGCTGATAATGAAGAGTATTACGATTCAGTCTCTGAAAACAGTTTTGAATGTGAACCTGACGTGAACCGTTCATTTCCAATTTTACATAACTTGGAGACAAAAAAGAAAATGTGTATAAATAGCTCCAACTATATTTATGGAAAATATGTTCTGAGACAATGTCCTATGTGTGATTCCGAGTTTAATTCTGCACATTGTTGGAAGAAACATATTAATTACATACATCATTTAGCTACTCCGGAAGATTTGCAATTCAAATACAACGAAGTAGGTGCAAAATGTAAAATTTGTGATTTTCAAACGGCTACTCCAGATTTTAACAAACTATTAGATCATCAAATCTCACATATGCCATTTAGTCTGTTTTTAAAATGTAAATTATGTGATTGGAGAACTAAAACACATCCAAGCATGAATTTTCATTTGCGTCAAGTGCATTCCGATAAATTGGATATGACAAAAAAAAGTATTGAGTTAACTGTATGTCCATATTGTCAGCAAGAATTCTCATCACAATGGTATTTGCGAAAACATATGTTTCAGGAACATGAAAAGACTATTGACGATAGAACATGTTTCATTTGCTTAGATTGTGGCGAAGAATTTCCCACAAATGTTAGTTTACGTGCGCATGTATTTGAAAAATTTGCAGACAAGTCGGTGGAAGAACTGAGCTTCAAAGAGGTGATTTCAGTTGGCGAAGATAATGATATTTCATACAAGTGTACTCAATGCCCGACCATTTATCGCAAAAGTACATCCAGTCGGACATTAACAAACTTACGCGAACATTATATGTTGCATTTAGGCGAACTTACTGGAAAACACGCATACAAATGTAAATATTGCGATGAAAGTTTTCGTCGATTTGACTATATGCGCTTACACATTTGTGAGGAACTACGTAAAGCCTTGCAGAGTTGCGCCA
Organism: Bactrocera tryoni; assembly: GCF_016617805.1. Lineage (NCBI taxonomy): Eukaryota > Metazoa > Arthropoda > Insecta > Diptera > Tephritidae > Bactrocera > Bactrocera tryoni. The sequence goes on from NC_052500.1 coordinate 18,077,534, forward strand.
ATTCACATACTATATTAAGTGCGAAAGGCCGTAGAAATAAGTTATCAAAGAGTAAGTTAATAATAATTTTTAAATATTTTCTAATAAAATAATATTGTTAAATTTACTATTTTTTAGAAAATGTGCAACAAGAACCAGTCGAACTGAAGAGAGACTACATGAAACATATTCGTCATGTTTGTTTAAAATGTGGAAATTCATATGGCAAGTTGTTCCATTGCAAACGGCATATGTATATAAAACATGGCATGAGCAAACCATCGGGATTGGATTTTAAAAAGATAGCAAATCAAAGTGCTTCAGAAGTTTATGAATGTACGATTTGCGAAGAGTTCACCTGCGACTTGGATTTAAATACAATGCTAGTGCACGCGCGTATACATACCGTTTATGATCCTTTACTGTGTAAAATTTGCAATACATCTTTTGCTTATGAAACCGACATACCAGGACATGATTGTGTGGATGTGGAGGTTGTTGAAACAGTAAAAGGTAAGGTTAATATATAACTATACACATATATTAATAACTAATTTATACATTTATTATCGTTTAGAATCAAGATATCCCAGAGAAATTCCCATACCCAATATGGATACTTTTTGCCCTAAATGCGATCTAACATATACAACGCCTTCTTCCTTAACAAGACACATGAATAGAATGCATGGCATGCATGAACCCTACGGGCTTGGCTTTGTAGTGTGCGAAACAAACGGTAGCACTGAAGTAGTATTTCGTTGCACTCAATGTGAAAATTTTACGATTAATGTGAAAAATTTGAAAGCTATGTTAGAACATGCGCGACTACATTTGCCATATGAAAGTTTCAGATGTGTCTTCTGTAAAGAGCGATTTCATTTTAAAGAGCAGGCGAGACAACATCAATGTTCAAAAAATACAACAGAGGCGGTTAATATAGTGGATAAATACGATCAAAAGATTTTGAAGACGCGCTTAAATAAAATGGGGCGATTATGTCCTAAATGTGGTAAAAAATTTGCAAAACCAACAGTTTGTAAAGTGCATACAACAAATATACATGGTTTAGATAAGCCTGCTGGACTTGGCTTTGAAAAGCTTAGTGCTGATAACGTTGATAGTAATCGCGAAAAATACCGTTGTAACGAATGCTTGAGCTTCGTTGTAGAAAAACTGGATTTAAGTTTAATGTCAGAACATGCTAGAGAACATTTTCCGTACGATAGTTTTTGGTGCATGCTATGTGACGAACAATTTAAATTCAAATTGCTAGCTATTAAACATAAATGTCCGAATGATACAAGAACAGTGGAAGAAAATAATGATGGTGATTTTGAAAGCACAGCGCACACCAAATATCCTAAAACATTTGAGAAGATTATAAAGAAATTTTGTCCCGAATGCAACTTTGAAGTGCCAACAATGAAAGCTTGGCGTTGGCATATAAGTAAATACCATGAAATGACAACACTTACCGGTTTACAGATGAAACAAGCGAAGGGCAATTTGGTAGAGTGTTTAATTTGTCAGGTAAAGACGACATATGTAAGGCGTTTGGATCATCGATTTGTACATCTGCCATTTAAGCCCTATCAATGCAGATATTGTTTAGAATATTTCATCGAAGTGGAAAAGGCGAAAGCGCATTGTGGTGACTGTGCTGTTGCACCAACAGAATTCGACGAAACGGAGGAAACAAAAAAGGCACAAGCTAATAAGCGTACAGCGTCCAAAGGCATGGAAGCAAAAATTGATAATAAGAGAGCCAAAATACAAAATAAACGCGAAACTGTCTCACATGTAAAAGCGAACGGAGCAAACTCGTCCAGTGAACGGTTAGACTCCGAAAGTGAAAATGATAATGCAGACGCCAACAGATGTGTTAGTGTTGTACTTACAGATGATAATGACTTCGCAAAATTCATACGTATAAGCTGTCCATTATGCCCGGATACGGAATTCGAATCGAATCTAATGCTGACGCGTCACTTCAACGAAGCTCATAATAATTTTCGAGAACACTTCACAATTCATCAAACAAATGCGGCGAATTGTAAAACGTGCAAAAAATATTTTAATGTCGTATACAAGAAAACTATGATTAAGCACTATTTAAGTGAAATTAACGCTACATGTTTCTGTTGTCGTCTATGTGATAAAAATATACTATATTTTGAAACAATGCGCTCACATCTGCTGGACGATCATCAGGCTGTGATTGCCGGTCAGCAGACACATGAGAATAGCAACACAACCGCAGAAGCTGGTGAGGAGGTCGATCCTTTGAAAGTAACCGCTGTAGATATATCGAAGGTGTCGCGTACAACCATGGCAATACCGAGCGTTAAAACTGCGGTATTTAATGAATTTAATGAATACATTTCATATGCATGTCCCGAATGCAATGAGCATTTCGACACATCCGAACAATGGCATTTACACATAAACGGTGCACATAGTTTCTTCGAACAACATCAGCTGAATATTGAAGCCACATCAGATGGTTTTAAACGTTGCAAACAGTGTAGTGTTAATATAAGTGGCGGCATCCTGGCCGAACAAAGACATAAGCTAACACATATGCAATACAAATCGTTCATTTGTATTCTCTGTCAACATCGTTCGACCACGTTAGGTGTGCTCACACAGCATTTTCGCCGTCGTCACTTCGCCAAGGGCACGTTTAAGTGTGTTCTATGTCCAAGTGTGCTAAGTACTTCATGCGAACAAATCGAACATATGAAGAATGAGCATGATCCCAGTGAATATCCATCGAAATTATGTCGCGTCTGCTTCAGCATGTTCAGCTCGATCAACTCGCTGAACACACATATGGATTTGCATAATCCCAATCGAAAAGTGTTTCAGTGCGACTACTGCGACCGTTATTATAAGTACAAGAGAGAATTGGGTTTACACGTGCGTGCTAAACATCCCGAACAAGAAGCCAAAGCCAGTGAAGGAGGTAACTAAAAAACTCTTTTTATTTATTTATTTAGAAAATTAATTAAAGGTAATGATAATGGTAAACGTATTTTAAACATAAAATTATTAGTTTATCTATTGCTATCAGTCAAATCAAGTGAACAAAGTTTAGTGAGATAAATGTACTATATGTATGTATATACATTCAATAATGTGCAATGAATTGGGCGCTGTGAGTTGTGGTAATGACTTTTCGTATAGTTATCGTCGGTTGCACTGACTGTTGTGCGTTTGTTGCTGCTACAACAAAAATAATTATATCAAACATTGATTACAACAAATATTACTATTTTGTACTCTATATTTTAATTTTTTTCGTGTTTCTTGGTTTAACAAACATTGTTTTAAAATTACAAAACCAGAATAATAATAATAATAATAATAGCAGAAATGAAATTAAAAGATTAAAAGATAACAATGATGATAATTATTATAATATTGTTTTATGCAGCTAGAGGTTACATTCATACATACATTTTGTTACTTAAATATGTATGACGCAAAATATATTTTTTTATTTTTCGATATATTATTTTCTTTTTTTATATTAATCTACTTTATATTAATATTTATACCTTTACTAATTTATTTATTTTTTGTTTTATTTTAATTTTTAATTTTAATTTCTTTTACAACTTCTTTTCCTTTATCTAACATTTTTTTTAAATTTTGAATTTCTTTCTTTTTTTAAATTTATTCTTTTTTGATAAGTTTCACTTTTTTAATTTACATTTTCTTTATTGACATTTTTTTTACTTATGTAATTCTATTTTTTAATTTTTTTTTAATTTAAAAAGTTCTTTTTAATTTTTTTGTTTTTATTTTGTTTTTAATTTTTTTCGAAATTTTTTCATATACCATCGGTTAATATATTTTTACTTTATTTTAAAATTTTAACTAATTAATTAATCGTTATTTTGTTTTATTGAACACATGTACATATGTACATACATATACATATTTTATTCTATAAATTCTCTGATAGCATTATTTTACATTTTATTATATTATATACATATGTACATATATTATTTTGTTTTTAATTTTTAATAACTTCTCATTTTTAATGTTTTTTATCCTGGAAATATATAAAGCTTCCGATTAAATTTGCGTTAGGAAAAGTTCCATTCAAAACTTTTTTGATTCCGTTTGTTTGCAATGCAATTTTTTTATATGCCAAATTAAATTTATAAATATAATATTTGAAAAAAAAATCGTGAAAAATACTTGTTGAATTGAACGCAATGAGAATTTGAGATTTCTTAATTTCATTTAAATTTTTTTTTATTTAGATAGGTTTTAGTCATTTATCATAATTTTGTAGCTGAAGATAAAAATGTGATTAACAATTTCATTGCAATTATTGCCAATTTATAGAAATTTATTTAAAATATTTAAAAACTAAGTTTTTATTAGTTTTGTTTTTACTTTTGAATATTATTTTTCAGTAAATATTTAAAAACTTAAGTTTCTATCGCTAAAAGTTCGTTTAAGTACTTTCAATTTTTTTTACTATTTATTAGTTCAATATTTTACATTAAAAGTGAAGTTTTTCAAAAATTATTTGTATATTTTATCAAAAACTAAAAAAAAATGAAAATTACGTACAAATTCGGAATTTTAAAAGAAATAGTTATTTCGGGTTAATTCCGGCAATTTTATCTGTTTTTCATAATCAATTAATTTTAAAAATATTTACAAACAATCCTGTGAAGAATTTGAAATTTTTTTAATTGAAAAAAAACTAAGTTTTTAAGTTAATTTTTGTATGTAGATATTACCCACACTAAATTGTATTTTTATGCACAAACACAATTTGTGTCCAAAACATGCTTTTAATAGCTAAGAAATAAGCTTTTAACATACCATAAATTAATTTTATCCTAAATTTAATATTTATATGTATATGAATGTATTTGCAATTTGTCATATGTTTGCGTAAGGGTTAGACGTCTTCTTGGCATTGATGTGTTAATTGATTTAAATTTTGTTATTTAAAGATCGCAATATTTCAAAAATTCCTAAAAATCGCCAATCAAAAATGTATTGTATATGTGTAACAATCATATTTATATGTAAATATGTAAAAATTTACGAGCTAATCCTTCACATCGCACGACGTTTGGATTTCCATTGCCAATTGCTGTTTGCTGGATTCTTCATGTGTACATATCGCAACGCCAACTGGTCAGCTCGCACGCGCCATTCATTGGTCACCGCCACATAAGTGCTATCATCAATATATCCACGCGGATTGCTTGTGCCAACGACGACCAAAACGTTTGACGGATGTGCGTTTCTTTGTCTACATAGTGTCTAGCTAGAACTGCCTGCTGCTACTATTTTTTGACTGTCGCCTCGCAGACACGACAACAAACATTCTTATCAAGCTGACAGGAATAATAGCGCGATGCACAGCTCAACACCAAACAGTATCCGCACATCGAATCCAATAGAAAGCTGTTAGATACGAAAGCAAAACAAAATTATTAGATACATATAGTACACCAATATGTGCACACCGGCTGTTGGCTTGCACACGCGCCCAGAGTAAGCCATGGAACATGTGTGTGTGTGGTGTTCTTACCCACAGCTTATACTCTTACAGATGACAATGAGTATAATTGAATGAATGGCCAACGCGTGCCACTTTACCATGGCAAAATATTTTGCCTACACTATGGATAAAAGTATAAAGTATGTGTATGCACAGATATATGCGAAAAAACGTATTACAATTTTATTTATATTGAACAAAAAATAATAGAAATAAAAAATAAAACACGAGGTTGTACCAAATTTATTGGAAAAATAGCAAAAAGTGAGTATTTCGTATTTACAGTGTCTAAAATATGCATTTTGCCTGTTAACGTGCTCGCAGTCAATATACGCAGTCGACGTCGGCGCAGCGCAAATTGCTCGGTGGATGGTTAAACTGAATTTAATCGTTTGGTACTAGGCGCCCAGAATCAGCAAGTAGGCAACTCGCTGTTTTTTCGCTGCCGCAAATTTGCGGGCAGCGCAGCCTGCATGTATGTGCGAGTGTGTGTGCGCAGCAGAGCGCACGCTAGGGTGGTCGGACACTTTTTTTCTACGGAATTAAATCTTTAAAAATTTATGTATAAAAAATTTTGCTTTTTATTAAAAAAAAAGAACATTTTTAAAGAAAATACATATTATTTTATATATTAAAATTTATTTGTTTTAATAAATTTTTTTTCAGTTTAAAATTGCTGTAAGCAGTGTGTAAATGTTTGTAAAAAAGTTAAATATGAAGGTTTAAGTCAAATTTAAAGTAATAAAAAAAAATTTCTACTTATAAATATATGTATATTTCAACAAAATATAATAATTAATGAAAACACGTGGCGTTGTGCACGCAAATAACATTGGTACGCCTACCCTACTACAGTTACACATAATTGCCTTCCATATTTTCATTGGCTGCTAAAGTGTTGTGCGACTTCGCTAAATACTGCGGTGAGAGACATGGCGACTAAATATCAAAGCATGGGCAAATGCCAAACACGTGTTATAAGTAAACAAATTACAAAGAGGGAAATACAAGCATCGGTGGTTCAGTGGTAGAATGCTCGCCTGCCACGCGGGCGGCCCGGGTTCGATTCCCGGCCGATGCAATTTACTTTTTTCATTTTTTTTTCTTTACTTTTCTCTTTTTATAATATTTTTTCACATTTTGTTTTTGTTTTCTTTTCTATATTTTCTTTACAACGCATTGCGGGCGAGCAAAACCACTGAATCTTTCGCATGCAATAAAATATACAAAAATATGTTTCATGCTATACACATGCAAGCTAATTCATGCTTATACAGCGTACAAATTACACGCAACAACAATGCTTCACAAAGCCAACAAAACCATTATGACATACCGGTCCAATAACACTTACTTACCTTTAATGCGTGTGTGTGTCTGCATTCGCATTCCTTTGCGTGCCATGACATTCATTCATTCATTCGCCGGTACGTAGAGACTTGAAATTCCACACATTATACACGAGTACACGAGTTTGACATACTGCTTCGCTGCTACATGCAATGGGACTCTCGCTGCTGCTGACCATGTTGCCCTGGTACAAATGGCATATCATGCAACAATTCTTTGAAGTTTTCAGATTCCCAAAATTCCATCATGCGATTTTTCTCTCTCAACGTCGTCATCGCATTTATTGTTGTGAAATAATTTTCAGTCGATCTGTTTGGTGTACGGGGGAAATGTTTAATGATTTGTTTTGTAAACAAGTTTATTTAGCTTATTTAGTTTAAATAAAAGTAATTATTAAGAATTACGTAAATTTTAATATTTATATATGTACATAAAAAAATAATCCACCTGCTTTTTAACTCGAATGCTTGATATATTTAAATAATCATTATTCATTTTATTAAAATTAAAATGTTTAATATTTTTTATATGAATTATAAATTTTATAAAAATCTATTTAAAATATGATTTTAATTTTGTTAATAACAATAAGCATCCATAGTCTTTCTTTTTGCTAACTAACCAACATTGGGGTGCACGTTACCGAGCTTAACCTGAATTTCATCAGGGAAAATGGGTTGTTAAGTGGGGTGCTAAACGAGCTGTTGTTGTTAACTTCGAGCGCAACCAACATGTCCTATGTCCACATAAAGCGAACCAGGTAATATTAAACAAAACTTGATATTTGTATATATGTATGTATGTACATATGTATGTAAGTAAATCGGTAATACAGAGAATATTACATGTATGTATGTTAAGTTTATGTTATGTTGTCGGGTCAATGTTATGTATTATGTTAAGTCGTTATATTTAAATAATACATACATAAGTATGTATATGCTCTTATGTTGTGTAAGGACTTTTTAAGAGATCAATATAGGAATATTAATTATTATAAAACTATATTATTATATACATACATACATACATATTACATATGTATAAAATAAATTTTTCCGTGAAACAATTTTTTTTATAAAAACAAAGGGATAAGAAACCAAACAGAAATAATTTTAGAGATACTTAATTAATAATTTTTTTTTGGAGAGAGAAAACAAAAATAAAAAATAGACGTACAAAAGGAAGTTACGAACGAAAAAAAAAATATTTTGGCTCATCGTAAAATGAAGTCTATAGAGATTGCTGACCCAATTAATATACAAAATAACTTTGCGGTGCAAGTTCACAACTCACAACAGCAATGCGTGGGTCTGTACAATTTGGTCAAAGTAGACTCCGTTTGGTCAATTTAAACTGTATGCACGAAAAAGCTCCAACTCTGAAAGTATTCGACGAAGTATCCGCCTGGGAAAGCAGAGAAAAACCTCCAGTCCGTTGGTGGTCCTTCTCCACCACCTGGCTTCGCTTGGAATCTCCAATTGGCACCGAGCAGCGAAGAGGAAGAACGACTGGCGCGCTAGTGTAAACTCGGCTATAACCGCGTAAGCGGTGTCTATGCTAATAAAGAAGAAGTTTGATCTCCATGTGTCCATCAGTGTGTTGGGTTTACAACGTGAAAGGTGTGTCTGACGATTTTTCTTATGGAAAAAAGATTGAACAACGAATTTGCTTGAAATTTTGTTTTTTTATTGGAATCATGATTACGGAACCGTTGAAATACTTTATCACGAACACAAGTATTTGAGTGAGACAAAGCATTCAGTAAATATCGAGAAGTCACCGAAAACTTGCCTCGTGCGAATCGCCCATTCACCTATGTATGTATGTTAGTGACTGAAACTGCGCTTGAAAAACGACGTGTCGTGAAGCGTGCCGGAATCCTGCCAAAAGATATAAGTTTTTTTTGCAAAAATGACTTCGAGTAGACCTCGCAAGAGAGATGCTTGACAACCTTACATTGAGAACCTTTTCATCAAATGCACCATTACTGGTGACGAGACGAGGATGTTATTGTTGTAGCGGCAGAAATCTGCCGAGTTTGCAGTCCTTGGACGGATTAAAATCCGGGTCTGTTCCGGTTACGTAGACCCGACTGCCGTGGGAAGGGTAGTTCTGCCGCTACAACAACAACAACGAGACGAGGTTTTATGAATAGGACCTCAGAACTGTCGAATGATCTAGTAAATTCTTGCGCCGATGGGGCAGAACGACTAAGTCAAGTCTCTCACATTTAGTTCTGGAGTTTAGTGTAGGCCATCCGAGTAGAATGTACGCGATTAATCGAATATATGGAAAACCGTATATTTTTTAGCTCTATGTTATGCAAGTTTTATAGCATCCATACTTAGATGCGCCGGAAATAGTCCTCATAGATTATCTTGAAAAGGGAAAACCAACAACGTCAACTACTGCGTTATTAAAACGGACAGGAAAGAAGTTTAAGGACAATAAAGATTTAATCACCGAAACTGAAGCGTAAGACAAATTGTACTACGGAAATGGCTTTGAAAACTTAGAAGGTCGCTATAATCGGTACGACTATGTTAGGGTTACCGGTCTCAGTCAAAATCAGTCCCGTTGCATATGTAAAGTCGGTATACTTATGTACATATGTATGATGGCGATATCATATGGTGTGCGTTCCAAAACTCAACCGAGTTCAACTCGCGCAGGAATTTTATACCGAAAAAAACCTGCGCGAGTTGAACTCAGTCGAGTTTTGGAACGCAACCATGAATGATATGATTCATCTAAATGCATCCTAATCGTGGCGTGCAATTTCAAAACGTCCAAGTAGACTAAAATGTTTTGACGCTCACTTTTTTTCACGCACTCGCTCAAAAAAGAATAGTAATTGAAAAAAATCGCCGATTCAGGAGGAAACCAGGGAATCAGTGCATTTTTCACGAAAATCAGGAAATCAGTGCCGAAGCTCAAAATCACGGAATTCCCTGACAAATCAGGGAATATGATAACCCTAACTATGTTGAATAATAAATCGTATGACAGCAAAATCCTATAAAAGTCCGATATCGGCGGCTCCGACAAATAACGAGTAGCTTCTTGGCGAGAAAAGAACGTATCAAGATCTCAAAATCAGAAAAATTAGCTCGCTTATGTAGGGACGGAAAGACAGAGAGACGAACATCGATTCTTGGCATGTTGTTGTAACGGGTACCTAATCCCAGTTTAGATGGCTAGTATTAGCTAAGTTGTCGTCGACGACATCCAACGGAAGGCCCAAGAAACGTGCTGTTTCGACGGGGTCGGACCAAAGGGAGAGAGGTGTCATATGAGTGGGGTTGGTGGGGCATGCAAAGAGGTTGCCCGTGTCATGCGGAGACTCATTGTTCGCAGGACATATGTATATTGGATATATCGGTGTCTATTCTGGATAAGTAGGAGTTTAACCTGCTAAAGTATCCAGAACGAAGTTTTTATAGGATCTTCGACGTTTCCTTCTGAGTGTTACAAATTTCGGAGCAAACTTAATATACCCTGTTCGGGCTATACAAAAAATAACATAACATTTTGCATTGAAGTCGGACTACTACTACACCTAAAAGGGCAAGTGATGGCATGACAAAAGTATGTAACAATTAACTATTTTAAATTAAAGTTGAGTACATCATTTGGATTCAAGGCGAAGGCGAACAAAAACACTTTTCCACGCAAAATTGAATTGCGTACTTATTTATAAGAGCGAAGCACTAATGCGAAGATGCATACATGTACAACCAAGCATACTTACATACATATGTACATGCAATCACACATACATACACATACATATAATATTTACATGGATGGAATCATTTAAAATTACTCCTGATGCAACTCTACAAACAACCCCCAAAAGTGCTATTGATACTGGGTGAGATGACTTTGAATGCCTTAAAGATTGGGCAGCGCGTACTTATCACTGCTAACCACTTGCTTTGTGGTGAGTGGGTCACAAAATTTAGACGCACTATTGTCCTCTGCAAATCCTAAGAGTAACAGGCCAACAGAAGTATTGTGCAAGAACTCCAGAGAAAGTGCATGCATGCAGGCAAATATATACATATACATACATGCTTATGAATCGTCCATGTGTAAAAAATTTCCGTAATCAAACTCATAAAAAAATATAAAATAAGAATTGCACAAAATGATGCTGGCAAAGAAGGCTAAGACACAAGTGGAAACAAACTTGAAAGTAGAAGTCAACAGTTTCGCCTGTGTTGATCCTCCATCGAGAATATCATTAATGCTATATACATATGTATGTATGTACACGAGTGTGTATGCATGTGCATATATTTTTATAAGTATGCTTGTATGCATATCGATAGTTGTCCATATGAGAGCTTAGCAACTGCAAACCGAACCCTATCAATGCAGTTTATAAATAAATACATATGTATGTATGTACGTTAGTCGTTGTCGCTGTTGCTCACTTTGGTACGGCAGCTGTTGATCATCCTGCTTTTGCTGTAAGACCGCATATGGGATATTATACTGCTTGAACAAAAACAAAAAAGGCCAAAGAAACAAAGTGACTTTAGTCACTTGCAGGAACATCGGTGAACTTGTTCCTCGCATGTATAAATAAATACAATATATATATACATACATACTTATATACCATATGTATTTATGTCTTACTGCAAAGCTCATTGAGGAGGAAATTATTGAATATACTAATATAAATTTATTAGGGTGGCCCAGAAGCACAAATGAATATCTACTAGGCTGGATAGAATGCCAATAAACAATCTATTTTCTAAAAAAAAAAATTATTTTAAAAAATAAACTTATTTTAAAAAAGAAACTTATTTTAAAAAGAAACTTTTTTCTTAAAAGAAATTTATTTTCTAAAAAATCACATTTTATACGAAGAAACCTATTATTCTCTAAAAAAAAATATATTCTCTTCAAAGAAACCTACTTTCTAAAAATAAGCCTAATTTTTTAAAAGATAACGGGTTTTTCAATAGGGACGCTACAAACGGACCCCGACGCCACATTTATTTGACATTTCTCTTCAGTAATTCTTGCCATTTCATCATGGAAAGATATACGAGCCAATAACCAGTCGAAATTATTAAAATTTGCTACCGAAACCATAATCGTCCTGTCAGATCAACAATTGAGGGTGGATCCACAGGCTCAGTACAAAATGTTCCCGTGCCAGTAAGACAAAGAAGTGCGCGTAGTGTCGAGAATATTGCTGCCGCTAGCGCATCGATTGATAAAGACCCAAAATTTTCCCACGACAGTCGAGTCTTCCTAACCGGAACGGACCGGGATTTTTATCCGGCCAAGGACTCTGAACTCGGCAGATTTCTACCGCTACAACAACAAAAACTGGAAGGCCCGAATGAGTCTCTCACACGTCATTCTCAAGCTTTGGGCATCTCTATGACGCCGTTGTGGCGAATTTCGCGAAAATATCTTAGCCTACATCCTTACAAGATCAAATTGACGCAAGAACTGAAGCCGCTTGACCAGAATTGTCGTATGTTAGTGAATTGGACTAAGGCATAACTTGAAAATGATCCCGATTTTCATCGAAAAATCATCATCAGCAACGAGGCTCATTTCTGGCTGAACGGCTCCACAATAAGTAAAATATGCTTTTTGGTCAGACGGCAATCCACACCTATTCCATGAGTTATCATTGCATCCCGAAAAAATTACAGTTTGGCTCGTTTTATTGGCCGGCTGTGTCACTGGGCTGTACTTCTTCCGTGATAATCAAGAACGGCACGCTACTGTGAATAATAACAGAATATTTTGGCCCGAATTGGATGATTTGGACTTGGACAGTATGTGGTTCCAATAGGACGACGCCTTAAGCCACACAGCAAATGCCACAATCGATTTATTGAAAACTAAGTTTGGTGAAAGTGTTATCTCACGAAATTACCTAGTCAATTGGCAGCCTCGGTCGTGCGATTTGACGCCGCTAGATTATTTCCTATGGGGCTACGTAAAGTCTATGGTCTATGTCAACAAGCCAGCGACGATTGATGAACCTCGTACGAATATCGAGCGTGAAATTCGCAGCAATATCGGTCGATTTATGCTTGAAAGCCCTCGAAAATAGGGATCAGCATTTGGACTTCTGCAAGCGTGCCCGTGTAAAAGAAATCGAGTTCCATACATAATGGCATCGAATATACTTTCACAGGAATAAAGAATTTTATTGATATCCCAAACCGTTTTTTTTATTTAAAAACAAAAACTCTTATTGAAAAACCCGTTACATATTATCTACAAATAAATATACTCTGTAAAAAGGAACATATTTTCTAAAAAGAAACGTATTCTTTAAAAAAAAACCCCACTATCTAAAAAGAAGCTTAATTCTTTAGAAGAAAACGTTTTTCTAATAAGAAACATTTTTCTAAAAATAGTTCTCACTTCAACAGCTAAGGACGGAGAATTATTTTCGATTTTTTAATTTTGAGAATTAGCTTTACAAAAAAGTAATATTTGGTGCTATTTTATAAGAATTAATATATTGATATATCGATATATCAAAATGGAGAGAAATTTATGATGTTCGTCTTGATGTTATCGACCAAATGGAGTGTTGTATAAGTTTTGGCAGGTTTTTATATAATAAATAAGTTAACCTCTACCTAACAAAGTGAAAACTACTAATAGAAAAATATTTTTAAAATTTCGCGGCTTAAAAAAATCATTTTTGTTTTTTCATTTAACTCTATAACGTCTCTGGAATATTGTTCTAAACGCTCAAATTGATACGATATGATGAAGTTACGAGCTCGAGATCAACGAAACTGTGTTTTCAAAGTCGGTTGTCAAGATTTCTTGCCAAGTCATCTATCAATCTTAATGAAATTTTACTCAGGTTTCGAAATATACATAATTTACAAGGTCTTGAACGAAAAGTTTTTTTCAATCACTATAGGCTGTTTTTGCTCGAGGAAACCAATGTAGTCCCTTAAGACAGGACAAAAACCGGTTAAGTTTTACGCAAATTTAAAATGTATGTGTATATAAAATAATATTTGAGAAAGGAAAACCGCGTATTAACGTTTATAAAACTAATGAGCGCCACCTTTCTTGCGCCAAACCTCAGCTCATTGCTTTAGCAATGCTTTTTGCTAAAAAAAATTTAATGTGAAAGCAACATCAAGTTATGCTGATTAATTCAAGGCAATATCGCTTAAAGTCGCACATCAGTTCGTGTTCTTGATTTGATTTATGGAAATTTTGGTGCTATTCACAACGTTCCAAGATTTGGCGTAACAAAGATGACTATAAAAATATGTAAACTAAATGTTTAAAAGCTTTTGCAAACAGTTTATTTTATATTTTATATTTGTGTATGTATATTTTACTTGTCTTTTGGTTATCGATTAAAATACAATATTAAAGGTATACTCTATTTTGCTTATACTTAATAGCCTAAAGAGTTTGTATGTATAACTTTCGCATGTTAAAGTCAAATAATTGGAATGTTTACACAAAAACTCTTCAAATTAATTATCGATAATTTGTAACATTTGTATGGAGGCATGGTTTACGCGTACAACTGTGCATACAGCAATTTGGTTTTTTTTTATAAAGAAAAAATACACACTTAAACAATAACAAACAAGTACTACTGAGTACTACCTTCACCAAATATGTAAGTATGTATAGTACTTACATAAAAGTGCTAATAATTTCGATTTTTGTTTGGTTAATTTTGCAAATCAAAACTTGATTTTCGTTTTTGTGTATTTAAAAACATTTACGAACTAACATAAAAGCACAATATTTCCACTTTCATTGCCGGCTAAAAAGGTGCGATTCAAGGGTAAAACCGCCAGCGATGTGAGCACACCACGGAATGTTTCTGCGCGCAATTTTGTCACTGTGTGCGTGGCGTGAGAACTGCCAATGTCCGCATAAATACCGATACGATTCCCTGTGGTCGCATAAATCAACTCAGATTCGATGGTTTGGAGGAAGTGCGCTGGCTCGGCGGGTGGTCTACAAGAACATAAAATAATTAAATGGAATATTGAAAATGCAATAGCAGTGTAAAAAAAAACACAAAAAAACTTACTTGAGCTGATAATGCAATATACCATCTGTGGCATGCCAAACCGCCAAGCTGTGGTCCAGTGCTGAGCTGATCAACTGCTGATCGTTAGGTGCCGCTAACTGCAACAAATCGCATTCCATTGGACGCCAAGCGTTTAATATGCAACCCGTACGGGTATCCAACATCACAATACTGCCCGAGGATAGTCCTACGGCTAGCCAATTGCCCGATGGTGCAACCGTCAAGCAACGTACTGTGGCATTGCCCTGCGTTGTGCCGTTGCTCACACGCCACTCGTTCACATATTGCATGCAACGTGTATCGATTATTTTCACCGAAGATTCAGCGGTGCCGGCCAAAATAAGTGGACTTGGTGAGGGCAGTGCTTTAACAACGGTTATTGGATTGTGTTTGGGCGCATCGAGTACACCCAACGGACGTCCGATGAACGGATCCCAGATATGTACACCGGCATCGCAGGAGACCACAAGGCGGGAGGCTTCTAGGAAAGCAAGTGAGTGTATGGATTTTTTGTGTGCTGTGTAGGTGAATTGACAGGAGGTCATCTTGCGTCCGTCGCCTTCGCTGCGTAACGACCATAGTTTAACGGTTTTATCCTGTAACAAATTTGCATATATTTTCCACTTTTCGCTCACTTTTCACCCATGTTTTATATTTACATTTTTGTTTATATGGTTGTTGATGATGTTTTGTGTATGGAATGTGATTTTTTGTTAATCAATATTTGATGTTTGTTAATGCACTTTAACTTTAAAACGAAAATTTATAATAAAAATAATTTTTTGAAATGAATAAATAAAAAATCCATTTCCAAGTTTAACGGAATGCTCAACGTCTCACTTTCATCGTGAAGTTAATTAAATATACTGAACTAACTTTTCACAGACTTCTATATAAAAAATTGCAGAAGTCGGTCAGTTCAACAGCATTATGTTTATGACCAGCGTTAAGCTAGTTGTCGAACGCGATTGAAGAGAGAAGAAAGAAGAATACTCGCGACAGCTGGTTTTAAATACCTTACCGGAATCGACCCGGATTTTATGCAGCCAAGGATTAGCAACCTCGTTTGAAAAAAGGAAGACGGGTCTTCGTACCTCGGAAATCAAAATGACATGAATGAAATAACGGATTTTTTGGTACTTTATCGAAGTGTCAAGTTCCACATATTTCACTCGAATAAGCAAGTATCTCACAGGTGATAATTTCTCGATATCGCCGGCAAGCATATCATATTGTGTATATTCAGTCAAGGACAAGAACTGCAAACTCGAACGCCATATTTTATTATAGCGTACGGTTCTTTTTTCTGGCTTCTTATTGAGTCATGACCGATATACCGTAAACAATTAAGACAGAAAAATTCGGATATTAGATATAAATGGATAAACACTGTATAAAATGTTGTGTTTTATCAATATAAAAAATTATAAAAAAAGGGATTTACTATAGAGTACTCCTTTGATTGAGTTTTGGTTCTTTTCATAAAGTTTAAACATATTTCGAAAACGTTTCTTGGTAAAAATGGTCAAATCTTCGCATATCTATCTGACATAAAACCATTTGGAGGATTATTAAAAAAGTAAAACTCTCAATTATGGAAGACATCAAGACGAACACCATAAAAAATATGGTAGCAACCAGAAATTTTTTATAAAATAATTTAAGCTTTTCAAGTAATATTTTTTTCGTTTTCTTCTAAAAAAAAATAACGGAATTGATAATGGAATGGTATACAAATGATGATAACGAAATGATAAGTGAAAAAAAATAATTTATATTAGAATTTCACTTACCTTCGAAGCCGAAATGAAACTGTTCTCGTTGTCCAATGCCAAAATTGAACGCACTGAATTTGTGTGTCCACCGAAAGATTGCAATTTGATTTGTTTTAAATTCAACATGGTATCCTTGTCCGAACGACTGATTTCATGGCGCCAATAAGCCAACCAATTGCCCTTCAAATGTCGCACTGTTGGTAAGTGTTCAAATTTGTAGGCGACCATGTCTAACACCTCCATGGGACCGACTTCTTGCTGCGATTGACTTGCCGCGCCACCACTGACCACCTCAAGGCGATTACCAATGACGTTTGTACCAAAACTATTGGCCACCAGAAGCTCTGGTTCCGTTAAATTATCTCTACTCTTCGATGGACTGTCCACCGTATCATTGTTCGACATGTCATTTGTCATTTGCGATTTATAGTCGGGTTGCTCAAATTCATGGCAAAGTGTCAAGATAAACTCCAAATTACAAATGGTACGTTGCATAATGGCCTCCCCCAAGAAACGCAAGAAGGACAAATATGAAATGTGTGCAAGCGCCGGACTAAACACATCACGTATCTCTTCACGCTCACGTCTGGAATTTGCGCCATCATCATTTCCAAAGCAATTAATTGGTGGAGATATCGAAAGTTGGCTCACAGTTTGATTTTCAAATTGCTCACGTATACCAAACGCCTTGTCGAAAATGAGGAAGTACGGTCTAAGCGTTGGTATGCATAAATGCTCTTTCGACATATCGGGACCGATACGCACACAGAGCGTATAAACTGCATCCAACCATTTACGTGCCAATACCGAACGGCCCAAATAGCCGCTGGGCATTAGAAGTCGCGTAGAGCCCAGTATACGTACAATTGGCAATAGCATATTTTTGAGTATTGTTTCCTATAAAGAAAAAGTGTGTGTGAATTGTATTTGATAAAATTTTTTTAATTTTGAAATTCTACTTTTAAGTGTTCCATTATTGTGGCATCCATCAGACAAGGCACCAGATATTTAAGTAATTGTAGTGTGCTTATAATAGCGCCTTCGAGACTGGGTGTTATGCGCTTCGAGCCCAAAGCGATCAGTTCGCTTATATGTGGAAAGTATTGTACGAGTATAACTTCCTCGCCGAACAGTGCTGTGAAATTACGGTAAATATATAAAGGAATTTGAAACAATTGAAGCATTAATGACATACCCGCTATAGACATCAGACACTCCAAGACACGCGCTGCGCTACGATCGCCCACAACATGCGCGTCCGACATGGAAAAGTAATTCAAATTTTGCAACTCAGCTTGCTCATGCGTTTCGGGTAGCAAATTCTCTTGACCAACATAACACAACGACAACATTTTGAGTAGATTGCGTGTTATATAACGCGAAGTAAGCGAGGGTCCCAAACGGTGTGCTAGCCACGTCAAGCTCCCAGCGCTCATTTCGGAGATGCGATTATTTTGCGCCGCTTTAGCTTCAGACATTTTCGAAATTACCGAAGCTTGCAGTGAGTCCAATGCAACTTGCGCTTGCATTTCACTTTCCTCCTCCGTCTTCGTCTCCTTGTTTTCGGCGTGCAGTTGTGTTCTGTCGGCGGCAATTTGTTGCGATTTCAATTGTTTCTGCTCCTCTTCCACGGCTTGTGTGATAATTTCAAACGAATCGATACTTTTGCGCGAGCCGATGTCACAGTCGATGGTGTTTAATTGATAACTGCGCCTAATGGCGCTGGCAGGTATTTCAATTGTAGGCGATTTGGCGCCAAGCTGTGCGGTGGGTGAATCAGTTGCGCATTGACTGTTCAAGGAGACCTTATCGGCGTCCTCCAATGATGCGTTTGACATTTTTGAACCGTAGATAATCTCTGAAATTGCCAATTTCTCTGATGCTGTTTCGCTTTGGTTGTAATCTTCTTTAGCTTCTTCGGCAGGTGTCGGCCGCATGTCAAAAGAGTCGATCGACTTATTTTCACTGGTACCCGAATTTGAGATGTGATCCGAGTTGGCATCATCATCAAAACTGAAAACGTCTTCTACTTCCTGTTTCGAGGTGTTTGTAGCTAGTAATGGTAAGAAAAAATTGGACAAAAATAATAAAATTTCACTTTTCGATTTTTAAATCAACTTATAAAAGAGATAAACAACCAAAACGTTAACTTCGGTTGCACCGGAACTATTACATATACCCTTTACAAATAAAAAAGTTTTCATACAGAAACTTGATTTTGATCGACCAGTTTGTATGACTGCTATATGCTATACTAGTCCGATTTAAACAATTTGTTCGAAGTTTGTAGTGTTGTCTTAAAAAAAAAAGCCGAAAATCGTATATGCGAGAAATGTTCTACGGATCAATCTGAACAACTTTGCCTAAAAGACTATGGGTCTATAATCGGTTTCGAATCAGTGACTTTTAAGGCGAAGTTGTTTCTTCTTCTTCTTTATTTGCGTAGACACCGCTTATTCGGTTATAGCCGAGTTTACAACAGCGCGCCAGTCGTTTCTTCTTTTCACAATTTGATGATACCTTCTCCACCTGGTCTGTCCAACAGAGTGGAAGTCTTCCTCTTCCCCTGCTTTCCCTGGCAGGTAATGGGTCGAATACTTTCAGAGCTCGAGTGTTTTCGTCCATTCGGACCACATAGCCGCTGTCTCTTAATATGTCCCAATGTCGTCGTATATATCGTACAGCTCATCTTCCATCGAATGCGGTACTCGCCGTTGCCATGACCGTAAATCTTCCGCAGAACCTTTCTCTCGAAAACTCATAACGTCGACTCGTCAGATGTTGTCATCGTTGTTTAGGGATCATAAAGATTTCTTCGCTATCTTAAACACTTCATGATAAATTTAATATACCGTGTTCGAGGCACAAATATTTAAAAGTGCACAGCATTTCGATTCGAGTATACATATATAAATCGAAGTGAAAGGGATGTAAAGACTGTAAATTCGGTACCATTCCTCAGAATTATTTCAGGAATGTTGGCTAACGCGACAACAACAACAACAACAATAGATGATGGTTAAAATTAAGCACTACACCTTCAATGGGCTACAAATAAAAAGGTTAAACTTACCCGGTACTTTAACATGCAGCGTCGTATCATCTACACTTTGGTCCGCGCCCTCCGTTGACATTAACGTCAAAGAAATGTCATCTTCTGTAGAGGCATAATTTAAATTCCGACTCGTTCGACGACTACCACCACCTCCATTGTTCGTAGAGCTGTGATAGTGGAAACCATTACCATCTTCCGGTTCCTTGTAACCGCCAACAGCCTCAATTAGTGGCGCAATAAAATTGTGTAGAAAACATTTCAAACCGAAGCGTACAATCAAATGCAATAAAAAGCTGTGATGGTAAAGCTTAACCGATTTGCGCGATTTGAACGAACTGCTCATGGAAAAGCGCACTTGTCCACCGGTTGCACTGCCTGCATCCGCACTGCGCGTGCGCACCGAAATCATGCCGCGTTCAAAACTCTCCACATCGTACAATTTCATTATGGGCAATAACAGGTACTTTTGTGTATTGACAATGCCGAGCGCTTGTGCCACTGGATCGAATAAATTCCATGCAGTTAATATCGATGTCTGCTCATCTAAAAGCAAATCAATGATGTGCGGCAGCAGTAATTCCACTGGAGAGAATTGCTCATAGCCAATGGGCTCCAACAAACGACCGATGTACGCGCAACATGACATCACTTTGCACTCGGCTATTTTACGTTCGAAAAGCACACGCTGGCGATCCATGTCGGTGTATTTGGCGCACTCACGACCATTACAATTGAAGTGTGTACACAATTCCAGCAGCGAGGAGTTCAAATCGAATTGATGCAAAGCACGTATAAGCGCATAGGTAGCGTAGAAATTACATGGAAACGGTATCAATTGATTAGCGAATATTGGTTCGAGCAGCTGAGTGGATGTTGGCGCTGGCAGTCCCTTGTCGGTGAGCACAACGGCGACTTGTGGTTGCAGCAACAGTGCGACGGTGTAACGTAAACACTTTGGTATATCTTGACGGTGTAAGCTAGCCACAGTACGACACGCTTGCAGACGTTCCTCGGTGGTGGCGTTCACGCCGTTCATGAGCATTGCGCGCAGACGCGGCATAGCAAAGAGTTCTACAATTAGGCAACCCAACACTTGAAGCTCACGTTCGCGGTTCTCAGTGAGCAGCTGTTTCATGGAACGCTTTTTTAGATAGGTTGGGCTTGGCGCCAATAGACTTTTTGGTTTATGCTTATTTTGTGTTACGGTCGGTATGTTGGCATTCGGATTATCATCTAGGAAGAGACGATTGGTAAATGAGTTCTCTGAGGAGTGTGCATCAAACAACATATCACTGTGAAAAATCTTTTCCAAAGTGTTTGATGCAGGCTTTTGTTTTGGAAAAGTGCGTGCGAAGAATGTTTCCATTGTTTCGAGAGATTGGAGTAGCGCACATGGATTATAATCTTTTGGCAAGTCAATAAAATTGGTGCTGGGATAGAAATTTGAATTTGACATATCGCTAGCAGTGTTATTAGCACGCAAGGACATACGTGGCGAAGATGAAGAAGCACCTGAACGACGAAGCGAAGTTGTTGCTGCAGTGAGCTCTGTTGGAAAACTGGTTGTTTCGCTAACATTAAGGTTCTCTGTGCTTTTAGCAAGACGTTTTGACTCGTTAGGTCGCAGCGTGGAGCTGCCGGAACGTGGAGACCGCGGCGAAGCAAGCAATTGATTGAGGCGTGGCGGTATTTTATTGAACCACGGTGACGGGAAACGTTTGGCGGGATGTGGTGTGGTAAACAGTTGCACAATACCACGTTGGCAGAGTTCTTTATGTTGATCCACCAAACTCAAACATACATTCTTTGATTTGACAGCAGCCTTTCCGGATAATTTGTAGCTATAAATATTGTATTAAAAATTAAAGCCCATTATATTCAAAAATTTCATGTCATGTATTACCCAAAATTGAGATCAATCCAGTGTTGTAGCCTCTCACTGACGTACTGGGATTCTAAAGCTTCCCGATGTTTTGCAATGAAGTCTTCAGGGCATGAGGCCCATGCAGGCAAATCTAAATCTGGCAAGTCTTCGTGAATGCTCTTAAAAATCATTGGATCGGAGTAGAACTCAGGTATACATTCATCCGGAGTCCACTGTTGCAAGCGCTGTATGGATACGGGATATTCAGCAGGCACCCAAATTGGACGCACGTGTTGGCAGAGCACTTCTTGCGGTGTGCGACGTGCCATATAAACAAAATATGTGATTTCCGAAAGGAAATCCGACACATGATGAGGTGCCTGACTGCTTACGCCTACCGACACGGTGCTTCCGACACCATTTACACCTTGATGGGTGGCATGTGAAAACATTAAATCTAAATGTACATCACCTTTGTTCAGTCGATATTTGCTTTTGGTTAAATCACGCCAATTCAGGCCATTGCGTGCTGTAAAATCAGTTACCCATGGCATTATGTGATGGTAGGCCGGATTATTAAGTCCACGGCCGGCAGCGTTATTCAATATCGTTAGATAATCAAAATTAGAAAGTTGACCATTGCACCACATCTCACAGTATTCACGCAATGTAAATTGATCCAAATCGTATGCAAACTGTAAATCGAATTTTGTGTTACTAGAGCAATCAGCAGTGTCATCTTCGCCATCTTCATCATTTCCACCATAAACATAACTGCCATTTTCATTTTCTTCTAAAACCACGGAATTGTCGCCATCAACACCGTGTGCAGTTTCGCTGGGTGATGTGGCACCACGTTCAGCCAGATTTGGTCGCAATATGCAAGACTCTAGTCGTGGTAGTACTTGTATCCAGAGATTTTCGCGCACCATTATATCATGTAGACGTATATCACCCAAAAATAGGCCAGCCGCTTGTAGTGCCTTTGAAAGCTGTATAATTTGATAGATAATAAAGAGCGACTTGTTGTAAGATTTCCCCAATATCGACGGCGAATAAGTTATGCAATCGTAGAGACTGGTGACGATGGCGGGTGGATAAAATAATACGCAAAAGTGAGTTGAGGTCTCTATGGTGATAAGAGCTGGCATTATATTCGCATGACGATCTGGACGTTTAAAAGAAGTAAAAGTAATAAATCAACGTATAAAAACGATGCACTTATATATGTAAGCAAATTGCTCTTACCAATTGAGTCCTCTCCAACTCCATTAATATTTTCGCATTTTTGATCTTCACTTAATCTGTCTAGCTGGCAATGTATGACAGGACAATTGTATACACGTTGTATCAGTTCCTTCAAGACCACATCGTAAGAAACTAGGGCGCATGCTGAAGGTGGGCTCAATGTTCTACCGGTTGGTGTTGTTGATTTGGCATACTTAACGTTGGCACCCGGATAACGTTTGTATGCAGCCTCCCATAGATTTTTGAAATTTGTATTGGTTACAAAGCACAATGCTTGAGAATATGTGAGCGGATTGCTGCCTTCAGCCTCTACAGCTGCTTCTATGCTTCCATCGCCATATTGCCATTGCAGAGGGAATACTTTTACATTTGGTTTCTTCAAGTAAGTTTGCAATAAAATTCTTGTCCATGGATGGTCTAAGGGATCACTTGGATGTGCTCTTCTATCGAGTTTATGCCATACATTAAATGGAGCAATTTTGTGACGCTGTTCTAACGTTTGTAACCATTGCTTATCGCATATCAATTGATAACGACCAGATACAGGGGTTTCACACAAATGTTGAATGTTTACACCAATTTCATTGCAAATCACATCCATTTTCATTTTTTAATACATACATACGTATACTCTTCAAAACATAAACATTTCAACGTAGTTGGCCAATTTTTAGCAGCACTTTCGTAATTAGATTTTTGAAGCACAGCTTCAACTTAAACATAAGTTAAATATAATTATGCCAAACTCATAACACCATTTTACAAATATTTTCACATATTTTATTAATACGAGAACATTTGCTTGGCTTATTTCTTTTTTAAAGATTGTTACTTGAAAACAAAGAAGATTTTGCTACATTCTGCAGTGAGAAGAAATTTTGCGATTTGGTTGAATTACTTTTGATCGCCAAAGTCTTATCGATAACTTTTCGATACGTTTTTAACATAATATTTTATTGTAAAAACAACCATTATTCTATGTTGATTTACAAAAATCGTACATAGTTGTGTTTACTATATGTTTTATTAATGAAATATCATTCATATTTACGTATTTCGCAGTAAAATTAAACACCCGATATATAAACACGAAATGTTTGCATCGAGCAGCTGATATTCATCTCTATTTTAAATCAGCTGTTAGAAAGTAAACAACCACAGGTTGACACAGAATTTACAATATACAAATTTAACCTTTTTGTGAGCAACTAAATAATTTATTTTATTTTCAAATCAGCATTTAAGAAATTTCCGTGCTTATGGTTCAAATATATCCGTTAATTGTAAAATTATTACTAAATGATATAATATTTACGGTAAGACGGTATCTACTATATGTATATAATAGGGGACTTGATTTTACTTAATAAGCCGCAAGTCAGAAATAGATTATACACAAAATTCAATTCAAGGTTCATAGAAGACAGTTACAGCTCACCCTTCCTTCAGTATTTAAATTTATTTTATTTTACCCTACAAAAAATTTGCTTGTGACAGGTTTATTGTAAAAATATTTTGCAAAAGTTCAAGGCCAGATTTGTTTACATTTTTTGGTTCTTGCTTGTTTTTTTGTTATATTTATAAGTAAAGATGTGTTTGCGTATATTAGTCTGTATGGATCTCGTAAAATTGTGATAAGAGTTCAAAGACATTAGAATACGAAATAAATCACATATTTAAGTACTATGTACATATGTACATATAATAATGTTTAATTCGAAGCAACACATCAACGCAAAGAAATACCAATGAAAGGTCAGACAAAATTCTGAACTTATGAAATACGCTAATCGTGGCCGTTGTATGAATTGTAGTCAAGAGGTTACAAAACATCCGGAGGAGGCAAATGGTCCAGGAATGCTGACATTCAGGCGGCGAAGAGTTGTTTGAGAGAAGTTCGAGTTGGCTTGGGAATCTTGCGCAACTTCATTATGCGTATTGCACCAAGTTAAACTCTTACTCCTATCCAGAATCAACTCCGAAATACCAAATACATACATATATGTTCCTCATGCACCCATCATTCAACATCCCTCTCCCTAAGGTCCGGCCCCGAGCGTTTGCAGGGCCTCTGATCCTATCTGATTGCGATGACAACTAACTTGAGCCTTGCCACACAAATAGGGTTTAGACAACTGCTACAACAAATACAACAGGGGTGGCGACATCTTCTATCCATTAATATTAGGTAATGGCTACTGTTTTTTGACTGCAAGGACAGGAAGGCAGCATCCTGGTTGGGGTAGGTTGCTCTACGATTTTGAATGTGGAAAGATTTCGTCTTCTGCAAAAAAATATCGCTAAGCAATAGTGTGACGGCTTTACTCCCTTGAGGAGGCACAGAGCAGTCTGTTTATACCTACGCATATGACTATATGGACGAATTCAATAAACGACAAGGTCGCTAGACTTTATAGCAGCTTTCTGAATTTTATTTATACGTACATACATCTAATTTCTTCAACATATACATATGTATGTACATACATAGGTTTATGATTATAGTTATGTATGTACATACGTAATAAATTTTTTATATTAGTTAACAAAATATATATGTACATATGCATATACATATACGCATATTTAGGGAAAAACAGTTTCTGATCATAAAAAACGTAAAGAATCATACATTCATATGTATGTATGTATATGTGTTTGAAAATAAAATTCTATGGTGTAAATATAAATGTGCTTGTGTAAACATTAGCTTCTTTATTATAACCGCCATTAATCATTCATATCGCCAATAATGACCAATTAAAATCGACTCAATAATTAATTTCGGACTTACAGATTAGGGTTTACTGCTGAACTTCTCCATTTCAAGTCATATAAATTAATGACATTCCTTGGCCATGTCCATCCATACGCATAAACATATTTATATCAATAATCATAAGCCTATAGGTACTGTTGTATACATATACTTATACGAAATATATACCGATAATATTTGAAAATTCCCATTAAAAATATATTGATATTAAGAACTTACAGGGTTTGTCGGGAAAGTAATATGACTGAGTCGAAAAAAATGATTGAACCAATCGTTACAATTCTTTAAAAATTATCAAAATATGCTCTTTCTGCGTCAATGCAGAGCTGCCAGCGCGATTTCCAAGCATTGAGGGCGTCACGGAAGTCATTCTCCGGAATATCCTTGAGAGCCGAGGTGTATGCTGTTTGGATTCCCTTTCATCGGCCTTTTCCGGCAAGGATACAAAAAAAAGTCCGGGGAGGGCCACATCTGGGCTGTAGGGCTTCTGCGGAAGCGTTGGGAAAGAAAGGTGGTGTGAGCCGGGGCGTTGTCGTGTTGCACCTTCCAATCGACTGCGATGTCTTTCGAACTCGATTGACCCTTCGTTTCAGTCTGTTGAGGACTTTCACGTAAAACTTGGCGTTGATGATTTGTCCAGGAGGAACAAATTCATGGTGGACGATGCCTTTGATGTCAAAAAATACAATGAGCATCGTTTTCACTTTGGAATTGCTCATTCTTCCGGTCTTCATCAGCGACCTCTTTCTGGCCTTTCAAAAAGGCCTGGTGCCACCGAAGCACGCCATTTCTTGTTAAAGCAACATCTGGATAAGCCTTCTTGATCATATCAAATGTATCTGTCGCAGATTTACCGAGTTTCACACAGAATTTAATCGCGTACCTCTGCTCTCACAGAAATACGTCGCGCGACGTCTCCAGGTGCTTGGAAACAACTGACCAGCCGCTCGTTCGTTAGGTAGGAACGCCCTCTACCGAATCCAGTCGGTACAGGTCGCATCGAAGTACAGTCGCGGCAGAAGAAAATCAGTCCTATTCTTTTCCGGACAAACCCTGTACACACGCGAGGCTCATTTTTAATCAAAAGGTGCAACTATTTTCATACGAGACTTTAGTAACATTTGTGGATCTCGTCTAAGACTCACATTATTTAGACTAAATTGACGAAAAATATTTTAACGGAAATAATTATAAGAAAGTCATGATCTTAAAATTCAATTAATGGAATATTCTTCTGATTGAAAATACATAATTTAATTTTCAAAAAATTTATCTGGGCGGAACTGGAATATGGATTCACCAGTGGTACATTTTGATATACATACATATGTACATGTGTATGTAGGTACATGTATTTCTAGTAGTGTCAGGATCTTCAATCCAATTTAAATTACAAGTCTTACAATGTTTTGCCCACAGTAGTACATATGTATGTACATACGTATCTATGTCGAACTTGTTTTATAAAAGCGCTTTTCGTTCAGTTGTATGTTACTCAGTTCATGTTTAAGTAGATCCCATTAAACAGGATGCGAACCCGTCAACGTAAAGGTCAACAGTTATTATTTCATTCGCAGAAGCTATGTTATTTTCTATTTTAATCTCTATATCGTGGAAAGAGACGTTTCCACGTGACTTAAACTGACTTCGAAGATGTTGAAATCAATACGATCTCGAATGCTACTCGGAAATAATACTGGCGAGGTCAAGTGGTTCGATCAAAATACCAAAAACAGAATGATTTGATTTCGTTTTGGCATCAATTTTCCTAACGGAGCAGTCTTATAAAAAAAGTTCGTTGAAGTTTTTTTCGGTTGAATAAGTCTTATGCAGAAGTGTAGGATAATTAAACGAAAAATCTCACTTTTTATCATTAATGATTGTGCACTTTTCATTTATAAATATTTCCTCTTTGCAATTTCAATTTGAATTATTTGTTTATATTTTTTCTGTTTGTAAGATACTTAATCATGTAAGCACACTTAATGTCATTAACCTTCAATGTTGCAATTTATCCTCAAAACCGAGCCCACGTAATATTTACTGAATTACGCCCTTCTTCACCTTCTGTACATATACACATACACACACAGAATGTGTATACATGTACAACACACAACTGTCAATAATCGGTGCTAATGAAATATTGACGTTGATTTATTTATTTATGCAAGCCGAAGCACGTGCAAATTGCAAAAATTCAAAAGCAATTCAGCAAATGAATTGAATTTGCTTTGCACTTGTGTTTTGTGCGCACGCGTGTCGCGCTTGGTATTCACTCATTTTATTCTCACGTAGTGGGATGAAGAGCAACGCTTTGCTATTATTTGTAAATAACTACATATTTCTTTTTTTAATTTATGCGGTCAAGTTTAAGTTGAATGCCCCGAAGCAAAGCATAAGACCGTAAAGCACTCGTTTGCAGTTTATTTCACAGTTCAATGTTGTTTGCTATTTTGTACATTTTGATATTTTTAGTAATTTCCATAAAAAAAAAACAAATCAGCGAATATTTGCTTAATTTATAAGGTTATATTAGGTTAAGATGCGAGTGCTCCAATCAAACGTGAGAACTGTTAGTTGCTTTAAAATAAAATGCACTATAAGTGAACCTATAGAAAACATTGAATATATTTTGATTACCATATAATAAACCCTTCAACAAAGTGTTTTATGTTTTGGGTGTGGAATGTGCTCGTCAATTTATGAGACATTGGGTTAATGATCTCCAAAAATGGTATTATGTAACAATACGTTGATTGTCTTTTATATTTCGGGATTTGGCAACCCTAGTGATGCAATCTGCCAACTCACAACTTTATCGTAAAATTTGATATATTCGAATTTATATATGTATTATAGTATGTATACTAAAAACGTTTTGAAATACTAGCGCTACTTGTGTTGTGCACAGTAACTTAAAATATTCGTCTCGGCTAAAAAATTAAATTATATAGCGATCATTTTCGTGCGATATTTTTTTGCAAGATTTGACGTGAGTTATCTCAGTGATAGTGCATCGATGAATTTAATTAACAGTAAACTCTGAGTGGTAAACAATCATTGTTTGCCAGTAGTCCTTCAAGAAATCAGGAAAATTAATCCCTGAAGCCCGACCACGCTTTACAACGACATCACTCATCGGCTAAAACAACTGTAAAACATCGATTTGATAAGTCTTCCACCGTCTTGAATTGACACCGAATGACTCTTTTTTATTCCCCTACATAAAAAATAAACTAACAGGTCTTTTTCGATACCTGAAGGGGCGATTGATGCGTTCAGAACGCATGTTTTGGAGATACCTCAATGAGAGTGGAAAAAATGCTTGGTCAAATGGTTCAAAACTATTTTGAAAATAACAAAACGATTTTCGATGACTAAAAACTCTTTTTTAGGAGACTTATCCCAAACTCTATAAGTCTGTCATTATTTCCGTCCTGTTATATGGTGCAGAGACATGGACGATGACAACATCTGATGAGTCGACCTTACGAGTTTTGGAGAGAAAGGTTCTACGGAAGATTTATGGTCCTTTGCACATTGGCGACATGGACATTGTTCAGTGAATTAAGAGACAGCGGTTACGCTGGCTAGGTCAAGTCGTCCGAATGGACGAAAACACTTCAGCTCTGAAAGTTTTCGACGGGGAAGCAGAGGAAGAGGAAGACCTTTACTCCGTTGGAAAGACCAGCTGGAAAAGGACCTGGCTACACTTGGAATAGCCAATTGGCGCCAAACTGCGAAAAGGAAGAACGACTGGCACGCTGTTGTAAACTCGGCTATAATCACGTAAGCGGTAACTACGCCAATAAAGAAAGAGGAAGAAAATTTCTTTTTGTTCTCTTATCCCGAAACATAATAGACAAACGTAGTAACAGTCGATTCGTTTTCGCTTAGCTTTCTTGTCAAAAAATGTACATTTGAAAACAACTACCAATATATCTGAACACAATACAAGACTGTATGTGTATACCATATTATTTTGGTATCTTACTTGCCATTCGTTTACCAGTCTACTTGATATATACCAGCTGTTTGTTCGATTCGAAGCTCTCCAAAGTTTGGCGTAACTAGAACAACAATTCACATGATTATGTCGATAATTGGTGTTTGTCCGAATCTGATGCCTAGCCCATCGTATTCACAAGCTTCAGTCCCAGCGTCTACTTTCTCTTAAGAAAAAAACAGTGAATTTTGAAGGACTTGATGCTTGACATTGACAAAGCGGTAGCAAAATGTTGAAAGACCGTCCCCACGACAGCCGGATCTGCATAACCGGAACAGGCAATGATCTAATTTCTATTTTTTAATATTTATACAGGTTATATCTTTTATAATACCAAAGTCAAATTGCAAATTAATATTTCAAAATTTTCGAGTTACAGCCTTTTAAAGTGTAGCCGCTCAATTGTCCTAGTTAAAAACGTATTATTTTTTTAATTTTTTTACTTCAGGTGATCCTGTAAAAAGCTCTGCTGTCAACGCGGAGATACCTTTATTCCAAAAGACCGCCGGAAATGACGTCGTAATGGCCGAATTTTGAATATTTTCTTTTGAAAATTTCATAAAATCTTTGTTAAATATGTATGTATCTTTGGAATACTTAACATAAAGTTTGAATAAAATATTTAATTATTTAAGTGAATTTTTTTTAGAAAATGGGACTTTTTTTGCTCTTGGAAACCCATGCAACCCCTTAAAGGGATTTTTCTCAAAATTACGTTTTTTAAATTTGCTTCAGTGGTTACTCGGAGACAAATGATGCGGTCACTAACAAATTGTTTCTGCATATTTTGTATATACTAGTAGTTCTCCATACAAAGGCACGCCAAAAACGATCAAAATTTTGGGTAAAATACAACTTTAAATGCCGACATGTAGTCAATTTGTTAAGACCCAGAATTTGTTTAAACAAGATGATTATTTTTTATTTTCAAGATCAGTGCAAAGAAATTTCATTAACTTTATGATGGACAAATTTAGTAGAATAAATTCTTGTATTGAGAGTGTGTAGTGAATCACAAAAAAACAGGTGTACACGAGCAGAAATATGCTTCCCCAGTATATTTCTACTTTTCTTTCTTTTTGGGTATAACGACATATTAGTCAATGCCCAAATAGTCTATCGATTAGAAAAACCTGCCATAAATGTGAAGAATTCCAAATTTTGTCATGTGAACACTAGGAATATACATGTGTAAATATGTATCCGCAAACTTTGTAGGGGAAGTGCGGGTGTACATATTGTGTATGTATATTTTTGAAATATTAAAAAAATATATGTATATATGTATATTCGAAATTGCAATTCAGCATGTCGCGGCGGTTTCTTTCATATCAGTAATATTAAATGTGATTGATTTTCAAAGCATAAACGGCGATAATTACTACAAATGTGAAAAAAATATCCAAATTTATATTGACAAAGAATATTTTTGTGCGTATATTATGGACTTAGGACTAGGATAACATATATACAAATACATATATTCATTTGCGTAAAACAACTATCGTATTATGACACCATAAAATCTTTGGTATTCACATGTTTTCATTAGATAGATACATATCCATACGTACATACTTATGTACATACATTCATTCCTGCAAACTTAGACAGCTCGTGCCAGAGCAAAGTAAATACATATATGTACATATACTAAAACGCTAAAAAAACCCAGAGATTTATTGTCTTCATAATTTCTTTTAGTGATAAAGGCATCATAAAACTTTAACAGTCCATAAGACAGAACAAAGTTAACTAATTAGAAAATCGATCAAATTCTTTGGACATTAGTGGAATTGCACCAGAAAAGGAAAAAAAGTACTTTTGTGACAAATTGTGCCGCTTTTACGGCTTATTGTTGTTATTTTTACAGCATAAAATTTAATAACACATCGTGAAACGGGGTTTTTGTAGCTGTATCTTTGTTCCGGCGATGTGTGGTGAAAATAGTATAAAGTTCAAATTAACCATTCCATGTTATAATTATTGAAGGGCGCTTTAAGTTGCGAAAAGAGAGTTGAAGTGCAAGGTCAAGTTTTCGAGTGATAATATGTTATCTATATATCTACAAACAAACAATTCCTAGAGCGATATGCCGAAAGACTCAGAAAAACTTGCTATAAACTTAACTTAGATTCTGTTAATCTGCAATTAACATTGTTCTAAAGATCTTGCAACTTTCAATAGGTGATTAGGAATTTTGGGTATCCTTTTTTGTCGGATTACATCTTTTTTTAGTTGGTCAGAGCACACCTCAGGCTTACATAGAAAACTTTTTTGAATCTATCTGAATATATTGACTTTTAGCTTCTTCTAACGAAAAACATCACTTGAAAACATTCTCTGAAGCTCAACACTGAACAAATATAGACTATCTACCCGTACATATTTTTTTGTTTAAGTCTTGTCTAAGTTGGGATAAGCAAAAATGGACCTAATGACATTTTTTTAATAATCTAGATATATATACCTTCATATATAGTCTTCAGAATGATAACAAATAACCACATATCCCTCGAGATAAGTATGCAAATGACTACGAATATTCTTAGGACACAAAAGGCAGTAAACTACCTAGGTGTAAGACTGGACTCCAGACTTACTTTCTGGGTACAAATCCAGCTTACCGTAGGAAAGGCAGCGAGGATCACCTCCACTAAGCCGACTAATGACCAACATTGGAGGCCCCAGCCAAGAAAACAGAAAGCTCCTAGTGTCGACGACACTCAGCGTCCTATTATACGGAGGTGAGCTCTAGGCAAACTTGCTTGAAATGGAAAACCCTCACCGCAGCCCTCAGTGTTGCATCAGCCCATCGAACAGTGTCAGCCTATGCAATATGCCCCATTTGAACTCTAGCATGCGAAAGAAAAAAGCTGTGGGAGCTAAAACAAACATCCGATAATAACAAGAGCGCAGTAGAACAAATAAAGAAAGATACAATAACAACATGACAAAGATGCGAGAATGAGAGTCGCGGCAGATGGACGGCCAGGCTAATGAAAGATATAGACAAGCCGTTAATTCAGAGAAGTCGATTTTTACACAATCCAGCTGTTATCCAGTCACAGATACTTCAAAAAGTACCTACACAGAATGGGAAAAGTCGAAGAGCCGTTATGCCTATACAACACGCTGAACACACATTCTTTGAATGTGTTCGTTGGCAACGAGAACGGCCCGACGTAGAAGACCTGGTTGGCCCCAAAACGCGGACAATTGAATGAACGTCATACTGGAGAGTGAAGCACACTGGGGGATGAAGGTCGTGAAGTCCTCGAAAATTAGCCTCATGCGAGTAATCCATCCACCCGTGTTCGCATCAGAGAAAGAGCAGAAGATCCCAACATCTCTTATGGATCGACTCAACACATTTTGGTTAATGGTTTAGATATAAAGTGCCTCAATGCTAGATTCGTACCAAAAAAACCGCAATTTCTTGCTAAATGACGTCGTGTAGAGCACAGCATAGTTGAGAACCCTACATTCATCAAATGCATCATTACTGGTGAAAAGACATTTGTTTATGAACAGGAAATCGAAACTGTTCAGAAATCTAATAAATGGCGTTCAAAAACTGAGCCACAATCAAAAAAACCGAAATCCGTTGAGGACCCAGTCGAGTTTTATAACAAGCGTATGGAAAATTGAATCAAGCGATGCTTTCATTGGCTCAGGCGATAATGCAATTTTTTGAAAGTCCGGGTCAAATTTGAACAGATGGTATATTTTAATATATAAATCATATACATATTCAATAATTTTCATTTCTTATTATTTGAACAATATACCAGGAACTGGCTTAATAAAATTGTATGAACAATATTTCTTAAAATTGGGATTAAAAGTGGATATTAAGTATTTTCAATATTAAGCAGTATATATGAAACGAGATAGTCGAATTTGCTATGGAACATATTTTGTGGAGAAAATGTGGAAAATAAAATTTGAGGAAAGCAGAGAATTGAAAAGAAAATTTAACGAAATACGACTGTTGTAAACAATAAAATGGATAACCAAAATTAGTATCTCTGAATTTTCCTTTTGATTATGAGTATAAAAATTAATAATAATATATTAATTAAATTACGGATATTTATTATACGAAATTTATATATTCTTGCATTTCATTCTCATCAGAATGTTATTTGTTATTTTACTTTTCTAGATTGTGATGTATAAAATACTATATACATATTTATATACTAAAGCAAAAACGAAAGCTAAGTAACTAAAATTATTTTTTAACTTGTTTGTAGGCAATAAAATGACACAATTCGTCACACATTTTATTGGCATTTATTACAATAGAGCTTATCTGATATTTCTTGTGCAATAATTACTTTTAGATTAGCTTATCTGCTCGTTTTGCGGTGACGATACTTGAAGAATGCGCTTAAAAAGTTAATTTTACCCACGAAAAATATACATACGTACATATTAAGTTAGCGAAAATGTTAAGGTAAAATAAACGTGAAATTATAGTTTTTCGTCAACTCACATGACAGCTTATAGCTGATTTTTATATATCAATCAAACTGTTGTTGTGACAAAAGGGAGAATTAATATTATGTATTATCGTTAATATTTAATAAACAAGTTCGTTAGGCATAGAAGAAATCAATGTACCATATAATGTAGAAAATGTGACACACAATTGGAAAGAAAAACAGTTCGAAGTTATTGACAAAATATGTCAAAAAAAAAGAGTGCTCCAGCACGACTTTTAGCATGGTCTTAAATTCATATGTACATATATTTTTATGTATTGTACATTGTATACTCTCGTGGTGGTCGTGAGTAGAGACAGAAATAAAAATATTGACACATTATTAATCAAGAAAATATAAATGGTCAGCCATTCTACAAGTCTGAATACTTCTTATTTATCTACAAAAGCAAGCAGATTATTGTCCAAGATCACCAAACAAATTGTCCACATCGGACCAATATGTCATATAGCTTTCATACGAACTGACCTATCTAAATCAAGTCCGTCTTTGAACAACTTTATCTACTAAACTGGGATCAAAGTATTTTGTTTGACGATCTCGCAAAATTATAAAAAACTAAGAAATCGATTTGAGAAGTTTTGCAATCATCTTTTAACTGAAAAGGTTTTAAAAAGCGTACGTTTGTATGACCTTAAGGGTTATTGGAAGAAGATTTCCTTTTTCAAACATATTATATATTATGACAAATAATGCAGATCGTTGAAATCATACCACATGCGAATCCTCAGTTAAGCTTGTACTAGCCAGAGTATGAACACATATTTCTTATGGATAGAGTTAAAAGTTAAAGTTATTTTTTGTTTAATGTCTTCAAAGTAAGCCGATTATTCAACTGGGATGTTTTCTTAATGGAATGTCAAGAAGAAATCGTAAAAGATTTTTTACAAACGTAAACCCAAAAAATGGCATATAGTGCATGTCGACTGCATGCCAATTCCCGTGAGGAATGAAAGAGAGTAGCGGCGGCTATCTCCTCAGTCTTCCTAAAGGTGATCAGCGCTTCATGAGCTCATAAGAAGTGCTGAAGAACGATCGGCTGTAATATATAAGAAGGCAGTATCTCGGGAGATTGAGGAAATTCTTAAATATTGTAATCCACGCATGACTGGAGGGTAACCAAGGAAGCCATATTTTATTGGTTCGAAAGTGTAGTCCTTAGGATACTCCCGATGGAAGCCAAATCTGATGGCGCTCAGGCTTCAGATGTGGTGGATACAAGAGGTGGAGATGTTCAAACGACTATGGAAAACGATCCGAGTTTTTCGGCCATAGTGAGTTCTGGGAGCGGTTCGTTAATTGGCGACTCCACTCTCAGCTTCGAACGGCTGTTTGAGGAGGTGCGGGTCGAGTACGACGTGGATGCTGAACTAGCGCTTCTGGAGGAGAGTCTGAAGCATGAAATTTCTCGAGATTAACCTCCAACATGCAAAGAAGGCCTCCGCTAATTTACTGCTTCGTATAAAACAAGACGGATCCGGCGTCGCCCTGATCCAGGAACCGTGACTGACTAGTAACGGCATCTTTGGGTTGAGGACGGATATTCATAAGCTGCTGGCGACCAACGATGCAGATAGAACCAGAGCCTGTATGGTGGTTCGAAATGAATTCACACACTTTGACTTCATACCCGATCAATTGGATCATGGAGTCGCCAAACCGAACTTTAATTTGGAGGAAAGGTTGGTAAAGGGGTTTACTTTCAGGAGCTCTCTATAAACTCCAGCTTCAGACTTCCTGACTATTGCCGTGTTTTCCCAGCCGAAGTTGCAGGAGCGGATCGGTGCTCCCGTAACCTCTTGTGTTCTACTACTAGATAGCTGGGCTTCGCGGGAGCTTGGCCAGCGTTGGGCCGCCATCGGTTTATGCGCTTTAACAAAATCTTTTTGGCACAAGATCTTGCGATAAAGAGATCTTGTGGATGTATGAACAGACCATTGCCCTATTGGCGTCCATGCTGTAAGACTGGAAATACTAGACGCCATCTACAGAAGCTGTATGGAACTCAACACTTCCTTATTGACTGTCCCGCGATTGGGAGTTCTGGGCTTAAACACTTAAGAGCGCATACCTTCAGACATCCCACCGAACTGGCGGGAATTGAAATTAAACGCCTGTGCAAAATTGTATTGGCCACTAAGCGTTTTGCTAATTAATAAGTTCGAACACAGGAGTTCTTCTTTTCTATGGCTTCACAAAGGACTACATAAAGCAGGTCACGTGCAATCTCTCTAGATCAGTCATCAAACGTAAACTAACCTAAACCCAATAAAAGTCAATATTTTGAGCAATTAGGTTATAGAAAAATATTTACTGAAGGAACTAAAGGTTGGTTCCACAGATATGGAAACATTCTAATCTTCGTTGACTTGCTAGCCTTGACTAAAATGATTTTAGGGGAAGATAAAATTACTGGTATAGTAACTAGTTTTCTGCTTTAAGATCACAATCGGTTAGCTGGCTTTAAAAGTACTGCAGTTACTAAGGAGGAAAAGTTAAAAAAAAAATCAATGAGATATCAGCCTTCAATCGTATTTGTTTACGAAAATCATTCACTTTATGGAGGCATACTTTGTCTGTAAGTTTATACATACATACATTTGTACGATTCAATTTGATTTGCAAATGAGCAAACAGATGTACATATATAAATATGTATTTGTGTATATTAGATCGGTCATATGTGCAACTGCCCAATTTCTCAACACCCTTTATACCACCTGCACTCTCACCCACTTCAATGACAATCGACTATAAATAAAAGTGGTAAAAGAAGCATGCGTTTCCGTCAACTGACAAAGTGATAAACACAATACATATACTATATACAAAACATATAAGTACATATGTATGTATATGCACATAAAATTTAATATAAATAAACAACAAATCACAGAATACGTACATATATGAGCTGTGATATACATACATATATACCTGTGTATATCTGATCAAAGAGTTAACGCAATAAGGTTGTTAATATGTTCGACATATTTGCGAAATTATCGTCGAGCACTTAATCGATGCGGTAAACAAAAAATAAATTCAGAAAAATTCATAAATTGCAAATGAATCTGGCTTGCGGATCGCCAGACATTGGGGATTTGGGAATTGTGCGCGCAACCCAGTTGTGTTTACATAACACGCTACTGCCGACGAGACGTTAATTGACCCATCGACCAAGCGTGTACTTGTAGTATGCTAAAATTATATGACGCCCGAATATTTACATACAAACTTACCTGTCAAACCGGAGAGCAAATTGTTGGCGATCGTTTGGTTTCCTTCACCACATTGTAATACATAGCAAGTATATGGTTTAAGGTGGCCGGATCCTGTAATTTGAAGTTAAGTTGTATGCAATAAAGTTTTGTAAGTTTCATAACATCCAGTGGAAGCGTGGTGAGCACGGATGATGATGGAAAAATTACAGGAGCTCATTGATGAAAGCGTGTTGCCATTTCTTTAAATAAAAAATAAACAGTTTATGAGAATATCGAAATGCTGGGGAAAAGATAATATGGATGGTTTGATCCGAAGTTTGGAAGTCAACATATGAAAATCACAATTAAGAATATAATAAGTTGTGGGCTAGGAACATTTTAATTGCGAATGTTCTTGAGTGGTATTTGAATAATCCCAAAATATTTCGTCGTCGTAATCTTACATGAATTCATGT
Organism: Bactrocera tryoni; assembly: GCF_016617805.1. Taxonomy (NCBI): domain Eukaryota; kingdom Metazoa; phylum Arthropoda; class Insecta; order Diptera; family Tephritidae; genus Bactrocera; species Bactrocera tryoni. The sequence goes on from NC_052500.1 coordinate 18,115,399, forward strand.
CAGTTCCTGACTCTTCTGCCACACACAAAACTAACAATTTCACACCAAATTCTTACCTAACCTAATATACATATATTTGTTTACAATTATTCACACAAATGAAGACAAAAAGTCAAAATTACACAATGTTTTGGACACAGTGACGATTTTTCATTGGCATTGTGTTGGAAGGTTTGGCTTTTGGTTATAGCATCTCACTGGGAGTACGCAGGGTTGTAATGATTATTTTTACTAAAATTGTTAATCGTATAGTTAAATCTTTTTATTACCTGAACTGAGGATATTAAGCTTGCAACGAAATTTGTTTAGCCCACACTTTTTGAGATATAAACCGAAATTCAAATGCTCACCTAACCTCGTATAAGCGCGTAAATATAAAATAATATATACGTACATATGTATCTAAATTATATCATCTATGTTTATATGTTTATATCTATGTACTATGTTTTATTTTTATTGATTTAAGTAATTCTGAATGTAGCTAGTTGCTTTACAGTTAAATTATGTTTGTGAAACTTGCGTCATCACAATTGCAAAATTTTATTAACTGAAATAAATATTTACTAAAGAATGACGTTGCCGCGAACCAGCCTTTAAATTTTAATTAATTGACAAACAAAGTCGGTTCTCAGAATACAAAAGTTGATGGGTATTTTGGAGCTGATGAAAATACACACATATAATATATACTATATATTATACATGGATTATATGCCTGCAAGTTAAGAGGGGTACGCCTGAAAGGTGTTTCGAAAAATCACGTGTATTTAATACAGAAGCTGTTCATATTATGAAAAATGTACATTTATATGTAAATATATTAAGTAAAGCTCCAGACAGGTGCTGTATTTTTTTTTTTTTTTTTTATTCATAAACGCGTTTTGAGAGCAGAGTACAGTGTTCTCTCAACAGATTTTCCCTTGAACCTTTGATATTACTTTTTTAATAGTAAAGACCTGTTAAGGAACACACCTATGAATTTTAAAAAAAATCTTGGTTTTCGTATATCAATAGGTTATATCCTTAAAAATAATGTACTGAAATTTGAAATTGATAACTCAAACAGGATAAAATTTTGCAATAATAATTTCTTTAAATTATGCTACCTGATGACCAAAAATTGTCCAAATTCAAACAAAACTGTTCAAGCCCTTAGGTACGGAATATGTGGACCCTCGTATCTATAGTTGACCTTTGATCGAAAATATCGTTCAATGTGTGAGATATTCAATTGATATTTAGACAGCATCTTTTCCTTACAGTAGTAATTTTGTGTTTCAAAAATGTGTTTAATCGGGTCGATACTTTCGTGAGCCCCCATATACCTAATATAAAGATTTTCGAACCTCCAGGTGACTTTGTACTAGATATATCGGTGAATATTTGAGTTATCTCAATGAACAAACTATATTTTATTCATGACAGTAAATCATTGTGCCTAAAATAGATATAATTGGGCGAAAACTTGACTTATTCCCCATATAACCATTACAAGGATATTGGAACATCCGACTGTCTTTGCTTGATATGATTGGTGACGGTATTTGAGGTGCCTTAATGAAAACCAGGGAACCACGAAAAAGGCTGGAATCACTGTAGCAGTTAAGGAAGTGAAATATATATAAAAATGTCTATATCTATGTATAACTACATAAATCTTTATCTATGTATATAGCTGTCTCCATTTTCCTGAAATACCGCTTTGAAGCACCCTGTTTTGAAAACAACTAAAAGGAAAATATTTTTATAAAGGATCTACGCAACCGTAAAGCAACTAGAATTAGATCGGGCCAAAGGCTATTACATATGTACATATGTATGAACCACTAGTTTACAGCTATTTTGTGATTGTGAAGTTAGAGGCTGTTTCTTGCTAATTTTGCTAAAACCGAATATGTCAGTAAACATTTTCTAAAACATAGAATCTTTTATGTTGTAGTAAAGGGATGTAGGGGCCAAACCACCACCGTTTACTAAAGCCACAAAAAAAGCTGTAGGTGATGGAAAATTTTTGCGCTCAAATTCGTAATCTGGACACCTCAAATACCCCACAGATTTCTTAGCATATTAGTCGCAAATTTTTCCTTCAGATTTCTTGAGTAGTGTAATCTAAGAAATCAGCAAGTTTACTCCTTAGTATCCTCGCAGAGTAAAAAAAATGCAAAATTTAAATGTTTCTTAAACTCAATGATCCCGATTCTGATCTGATCCATAAAAAATTAACTCTGCTATTGAATTCTTAACAGAGAGAGAGCATACGATCTCCTTCGCAGCGCCTAGACATGAATTGAGCTTACCAAACCGTAAAAGCTGTTAAGCAAGCGCGTGAGAGGGTGTGTAAATGCAACTGTATCCGCGGAATTATGGCCGAAAATGAAAAGAGCACATGACTTTCCAAAGATTTTTTCTTGCAATTGTCTACTATCCGTTGACGCAACTTGTGATTGGTGATTTTCCATAGCTGTGAACTTGTTTTCTACAGCGGCAAATATAGTGTAGTGCCACAATCCAAAGTGCAATGATGAACAATAACAACAAACAACAAAAGGCAAGCATTATAAAAAAATGGCAAGGAAATTGCATTTGCTGATTGTGATTGCAGTCGTTAGGAGGCCAAACTTGTTGCGATTAAAAAAAGTGTAGAAAGAAGGAAAAACAACTATTTCGTACTTGCAAAAGAAACACAAACAAACAAAAAATGATAATACACACATATACACTTGGCTCCAGCAAGACGTGTCTCCATTGTAGAGTTGCTAAGCTATCTACTTGGAAGCCTGGCACAATACTTCGCGTATCAATTGAGAACAAGCAGCGTCAACAAGTACAACAAAGCGGCGCCTTCAGAGAGCCTTTCCGACCCATGAAAATGTGCGCCGCATTGCCGATACTGATAGGGGCAAATGCATTCAAAGTCTCGTTTTGCAATACTCAAGTACTCATGTTTATATGTTTGTATGTATATATGTAATATTTGTTACTGGTTTATTCAAGTTTGAAGTGAAGGAAGGCCGGTCCGCAGGCGTTCACATATGACATCTGCGAGCAAGTGTGCAGAAGTGCATACAGTTTTTGGCCATACATATGTACATACACATGTGCAAATAAATGTGAATTCATAAAATTGCAAGATCAGTTGTGTGGTATCCTAAAATATATGCCACACATGCGCGTATACATACATATGTATGTATGTAAGTATGTATACAAGTTTAATGTGATGGGAAAAATGCATTGGCTACATTCGAGTATAGTCGTTCTTGAAACGATTGGAAAAATAAATATGAGCGCATTTTTCGAGGTCAGTTTAATAATTTGACATTTTGAATTGAAATGCAACGCTGCATTTGTTATCGGCGGCACGAAAGAATATAAGGATAGCGTTGCATGTTCTCTTAAGGTCTCTACTGAAGTTTGTCAATGAAAAAGGACAATTAATAGGAAACCATTCCAAAAATCTGCAATAGGTTTTGCACTATCTCGTTAGGATGGGCCAGAGTGGCTGCGACTGATAAACGATAATTTGGAACCATTAGCTCTCTCAGATGTTTTGCTTATAAAGCGCTGGAATCGAACCTTAAAGTGGTCACTTGATTATTTTGTATAACACTTTGTAAAGAAATATACTTATAGTGGATTAAAGTATTGAGCTGGAAGAATGAACACGTTGTTTGGTTTCTCGACAAAGATGTGAATAAAAATATGGGCCCAACAGTTGTAGTAGTAAATGGAGCTATCTCTGGAGAAAATCTAAATTTAACCGCTGTTCCGACTAACAATAAATCTATAAACATATGTATGTATATATCCTGAAAAGGCTATATTAAAGGGCTACATAGATTTTCTCGAGTAGAAAACAGCTTTTTTCAATAATTTTCTTCTTACATAAAAATGAAATATTTCAATAGAATTTTTAATTGTTACAAACATAAACTATTAACAAAGAAATTCTGACATTTTTGATGCGCCCTGATGTGGATAACTCCTTCCAGGATCATCTAAAGTGAAAAAATACCTGTTTTAGTTAAAACCTTAACTTAGAACTTGGACGAAGGAAAACAAACTGAAAATTGGACATTTTTTCCAAAAAAAATATTACAAGTGAAAATTTCGCGAATCTTTTTTCAAATAGTTATAAAATAGTTATAATCGGAAAAAATCCTTCGTTTAAGTCTTTAAGAATTACATCTCAAAGACCTGTGTAAAATTTCACGAAGATCGATTTAGTACTTCTCGAGAAATTTTGCCAACCGACTTCAAAACACAGTTTTGAGAAAAACGCGTTTACAGACGGCGCACTTATCCTAGCTAGCCTCGAGCGCATAAGTTCTCAAGGCTGTATCTCCCAAACTATTACTCGGATCAACTTGAAAGTGACAGTAAAAACTGCAATTTTTCGAAACCTGTGAACCCAAGTAACTAACCCCTTAGGGAAATGTCAGAGACCCTTTAAAGTACATATGTTTATAAATGATCAGCGGTACGCATTTGTTTTGAGTCGTTTTAGCTAAGCGCGTCTGTCTGTTCGTTCGAATCTATTCTATCAGTTTTTGAGATATCGATCTGAAATTTTGCACAAGTTCTTTTCTCTACAAGAAGCTGCTCTGTTCTCGGAACCACCAATATAGCATATAGCTGCCATTCAATCTGACTCATCCAAATCAAGTTCTTGAGAAGATATGTATATGTATAGGAAATTTTTTCATAGATAGTTGCTCAAAATAACTGTACATACAATCTTCAACCAACTTCTTGAGATTGGATGATCGGAGATGTTATAACTTCAGTAACGTTATTTTTTGTTTAAAGAGTTGTTAACTGTGAACGCAAGTAGATATTTGAATGACATGAAAAAAAACATTTAATGAAGGTCGAAGATTGTCTGAAACCTTTGCTTTCTCTATTGAGGACAATAACATCGAAGTTTTAACACAAAATCATCTTGTTAGTATTATAAAGATGAAAGAATTGATTTTTTCGATACGAAGCTAAAATATTAAATTGCCAAGAATCAATCGTTAAGGAACTTTAGTTCCGGGAACAAAGTGTTCGTTTGTGTGACAATAGAATTAACCAAAATATATCATATTTTGAAAGTACGGTTTTTCAGTATTTTCAACTGTTTGGCAAGATTTTTACAATTTTTATAAGAAAACGGTCTGTACTAATATAAACATGTAAGATAATATAAAAGCACGGTTATTATCAATGACATATGAATGTATGTAAAAACAGCATATCCGCATAATAATGTTTTTGTAGTACACATGTTTCACAGATGTGGCATGAAATGAGTAATGCACCAAATATAACTTTTTGGTCTCAGGATTAATACAAGAATAAATTCGCATGTACATATGTACATACATATGTACATTTAAGTGCAACATTTTTAACGCACGCATGTTTGCAAAAAGTTCTGCAATTCTGCATATACATATACACTTTTTCTATATAGTACGAGCATATAAAGGTAGGATATGGTCGACGTAGCATATCGAAATTCTCGGAAATGCATATCATCTTGTAAATTAATTATTATACATTATTGTACTTATAAATGTTTACATATGTATGAGTCAGCGTTGCAGGAAGACAAGAAGCTGACAATATTTACTGATTTGTATATACATACATATGTACATAAGCGTATACTTGCCGGAAAGTGGGTAAGTTGTAAACAAGTTTATTTTTAAATGATTGACTTTTTAATTTAATTAATAAAAGTATGTAAAGTCGCACGCTATATTTTACAGCTGCATATTAGTCAGACAGACATTTAGTGAAACAGAAAGTAAATTAAAGCAAAACTTAAAAGTGTAAATATATATCTATATACATACATAATATATGGTGTATAATATATATATATATGTACAATATTAGAGTGATTTGATTAAAAAAATTTTTTTTTTTTTCGTTTCGTACTTGGAAAAATACATATGTTCTTAGACACCTCTAAGAAAGCCTCTCCAAACATGAGTTTTTAATTGTAACGGGAAGGTCCTCCTACATACAGTTTTCTATTTTTTCTTATTATCAGATTGAAAAATTTATATCTCGCTTCCAACTACTTGAAAAAATATCTTGCAGGAAATTGAATGCTCTACAAAAAAGGTCTATTATGATTTTGAACGGTTGAAGTTTGATTATTTTTGGGAAAATTTTTTATTTCTTATGAATTTTATAACTCAATGAAAAAAATCATTATGAATAAGGTTTTTGGAGAGGCTTTCTTAGAGGTGTCTAGGAACCTATTTTTCCGAGTACGAAACGAAAAAAAAAAAATTTTTTTTTTGAATCACTCTAATACATATGTATGTATATGCAGATAACTACATACATAGAATACAGAATATACATGCTGCCATACTTCAGAGCTATGGAAAGCCAGAAAGAAGATTATCAGCGTCTTCTCACATGCTCTAATAGTGCCTATATTCCCATTTCTTATATGTACATACATACATATGTGTATTATATGTATTTATAATAAACTTTCATACTTCTTTGTATGTAAATATGTATTACTTATGTGTGTATATTAGGATGGGTCAAAAAAAAACCGATTCTTATTTCTCGAATGACATTTTGAAAAGTAGGTTCCTAGACACCCCTAAGGAAGTTTCTCCAAGTAAGAGCTTCTAATTGTAACGGGAAGGTCTTTCTTTTTACAGTTTCTATTTATTTTCTTATTATTAGATACAAAATTTTAATCTAGCATCTAACTACTTGAAAAATATCTCGCTTCATAGATTTTGTAGGAAATTAAATGCTATATAAAGCTGTCTTACGATTTTTTCGTAAACCTAATGATTTAAAAGATAAAAACGGTTAAAGTTTGATAATTTTAAAAATTTTTTCATTATAAATGTTTTCTCATGAATTTTATAACTCAATGGAAACAAAATTATTATGAGGTAAATTGGAAAACTCATAGTTTTGAGGGAAATTTACTGCTCTACAAAATGGTCACTTAACAAATGAGATATATGTATTTTCAAGTATGGTAGTTGGAAGTGAGATTTGCATTTTTCTTTTCTGATAAAATAAAAAACTGTAAGTAGGTATAGATATACTATATAGTAAACTTAAGGTCACAAAGCTCCGCATCCTAAAGAATTCAAGGAGCCTGCTGGGCGCGACTGAGGTGATGTGATCACTGTCCATGTAGATGGAAACAAGGGTCTTGAGCCTGCTTCTTCAAATTGCTGGGCAGTCCGGAATCAGATGTTCCGGAGTTTCCTTTTCCATGTCGCAGAACCGGCGCAAGAGACTATGCCCATGTTGGGCAAATGCTTCCTGAGTCGCGAAAATGAGGCGGAATTTGTCTCGGGGGAGTTTGATCATTTCCTTAAACCTTGCAAAGTTGTTTTCTCCCAGAATTGCTTGGCATGGCGCATTTCTACTGCCTGCTTCCAATGCTGTTCTCTCCACACTCTCACCTCCGTTCGAAGTAGCAGCTTCTTTAAAGTGTGCGACCCCACAGCACAGAATGGCTCTGGCCCCATCATCCTGAGCGCTGCCGCAGAGAGGATTTGTTCGTTGTAAGAACTCATACTTGGAGAGATTTTTTTATAAGTGGCTAAGAAACTATTTTTGATAGCACCATTCAGAAAAATAAATTTTCGTTTTTCTGAACCACCCTAGTATATATGTATGTATGCACATCGGTAATATCGGGTACAATAAATAACTTCACAATAATATAATCTTGGTAATTACGACAGCCGACTACTGCCTTTTACTTAGTACTCGGCTACATTACAGCAGAAATTTATTATCTTGCAATGAAACAATGGAGTATTAAGTAATAAAAATATATAGGTAGTTATTATTAATCAATTAACTTTTATTGTAAGGGATTTACGCTTAGGTGCTAATAACATATACAATAGAAAAGGTTTATCGTCTTCGTTGAGAGAATCAGATGAGTTTGTAAAGAATGGTACAAATGCTGTAGAAGCGTAGTTTTAAATACAAACAAATATCAAACAAAAATTTTTCGATCGAATTCTGTTTTAAGGGATCGTGTCTCAGTGTAAAATTTTCGAAAAATCGATTTTTTTTTGTTGGATTATCGGATAGTTTACACTGTAATAAGCATTCTCTCAAACTCTTAAATTGAAAATCAAATTATTACGGTCGCTACAGCGTTTCTTGTAAAAGGGTAACAGAGTGGGGAACACAGCGACTCCAATCTATAAACGCGTTTTTCTCAAAATGGTGTTTTTCAAAACAGTTTCACTCTCAAAGGCAGTTTGAAGACGTAATTCTCTATGGCGCTATGGGAGCTTTTTTTTGTCTTTTTGAAATCTTCCTATATTTTCTACGAAAAACTGTCTGAAGTCGATACATTTTGTTCAAACCGCCGCCATTTTGTCGAATTTCCAAAAAAAAAAACAAAAAAGCTTCCCTAGCTCGATAGCGATTTTCCTACAGATTAATAATCTTTTTGAAGTTTTTGTTTTAAATCAAAATTGCGGCCAAAATCGTGGACATCATACAGGACCTATTTCTTACGTGTCATTTCAACAATTTATGTAACTATTATACACCCAATAAAAAAACATAAAAAAATTATTTTGTATTCGTCATGAATGTATTAATTTATTTAAAAAAAAAACCGAACCAATTAGTTAATTTCAACATGAAAAAAAAACGCGAAAATCAGTAATTTTTGGGAGGGTCACAATGAGACGAGATCTTAAATGAAAAATGTAAATGGTGTGTTTGGAACATAAGAAGGTTGGTTTACACCAAATTTCGTAAAAGAAAAAAATTGTTTAAGACAAAAGAAACCCAAAAACTGGGTTATTTGAATTTTGTCCATAAATTTTGAGTTAATGCCCAAAAAGTGTTGATACAACAGCTGTAGATCTTTTCATTACTTACGACTTTGCCATACAACTTTCTTCTATAATTTTGCGGGAAATCATGATAAATCGTTTTTAAACCTTAAAAATTCAACCACGCCCTCTCCTTTATTTCTATAGTTTTGCGAGGAATCAAGATAAACCGTTTTTAAACCTCAAAAATTCAACCACGTCCTTCTCGACCCCAGATCGTCCGTAAATAATTTTTGTTGTTCCATCCTACTGTAAATTTCTTTCACTTTTCACCATCTTCAACGTATTCTATTATTTATTGGGTCTCCGAGGGTTTTCTTCAAACCCTTTCAAACTTAATATGGGGTATAAAAAAATGTTCAAAGAACAAAAAAGCTTCGACGTCATCATTCAGTTTTCAATAGTAAAACGCTTATTTCTTTCTGAATTCAAGAAATTAAAAGTAGATAATTAACAATGAATGCCGTGAAGGTCGTCCAGTCATATACATACATACATACGATTGAGCGTTAGGAGTGAAGGAAATCTGTAAACGAAGCTTAGACTTCAAAGAATTTGTGTCATGTCTACATGCTAACAACACAGTTTCAGTTCTCTCTTTCTCTCTCATAACAATTGATTACTTGACAAAAAGCAAATGCGTAAAGCCAACCAAAAAAATAGTTATCAAGTGTTAACTGTCTGTTATGTATTAAAACAGTGTGAGCTGGGCGAATTCTTTCAGAGGATTTTTAACTTTTTCATATAGTGCTTTCGATTCTTTTCAGCTATCAAAAAAAGCCGTTATGTAAGCGGACATACGTCTGTTGTACACTCCACTCTCTAAATGATTGTTACAATTACTTATATTGTATGACGTTAAAAGTCGCATGAAGTGCAATCAATAGGTAAGTAATGATTGATAAACCCCAGACACTTGTTTCATTATATAATCTTTTTTGTTTACATAGAGCTTTACATTATAGTAACTACTATTGAAAAGTGCAAGTTTATCAATTAGATTTAATGCCACAAAGCTTATTTAATTTACTATTTGCCAATTCTGTGAAATATTCAATAGGCCCTTGTTTACGGTATTATTATCTAGAATTACGATAAAATTATGAGATTAAATTTTATAGTGTCAGGACTTTTACTTTAAAAAGCGTGTTGTCAACATTGTGTATGAACTCAAAGCTGGTTATATACGAAGAAGCCTGCAACAAAATTTGTTTATTAAAACTTAACGATGAGCGGTAAAACGATGAAGTATTACTTACAAAGCTCTTCTAAGTATATTTATAGAAAATGAAAGTGAATCAAAAGAGATTTTCGATGAAATCTTCTAAGTAGTCTCCCAACATAATCAATAGATATCATTCAAATAGAGTGAGAAGTAGCAGACGCTTTCATTCTAACTCTTAATGATACATGTTTTGAAATACATGGCATTTCGGCGCCAGACTCAAACTGAAAGACCCAAATTTTTCAGAAAAATTATCTCTGTTTGAGCTTATTCTTACATAAAAAAACTTTTGATCACATTTTCTTTGTTTTAGTGGAAGTGGTTGCAATAATCCAACCAGATACTTATGTATCTCTTCTTAAACTTTTATTAAATTTTCTTTGTAATAGAAGTTAAAAACAAAATAATATACACACTGATGTACTTACATACACATACATATGTATAATACATATGGCAATTGTCAATCAAAATAATGTTAGAAGTCAACTGAAAGACACTTTATGTGTAAATCCCCTTAAGCTTTGAACACTACAAAAATTCATTGACATTTATGAAGCTTCCAGGTATTTAATGTGGCTGTAATGTAAATTGCAATTAAATTGTTGAGAGAAGTTTTGTATTCAATATTTTTTAGAAATAGCGTACATAAACAAGTGCTCATAAACTTGTATGCACATTTGTGTGAAAAATAAGAAGAAAATTACTGGGAAACCCAAAAGTTATGAACAGGTTTTGTGCACGCATTTTTAGAATCGCTTATAGTTTAAAACAAAATCAAACTGACAAAAAATTTTAAAAGGTAAACGGAAAATTTCTTATTTAGTCTATACATTGTGACAAAAAAGCGCCCGGTAATTGTAAGTAAAACGCAAAATATTTAATTATTCATCAATATCATCAAAGCAATCGCTATCAGATGTGTTACACTTATGCGAACGAATTTTCCTGTCCTCTTGAAACTTTTCATAAGCACTTTTTGGGATGGCCTTTAGCTCTTTCAGCGAATTTTGTTTTATCTCAACGATGGAATGAAAATGGATTCCACGGAGCGGTAATTTCAGTTTGGAGAACAAGAAAATATCACACGGAGCCAAATCTGGTGAATACGGTATTTGTTCGATATTATTTATTGCGTTTTTGGCTTTGAATTCGGTCGCAATCGTGGCTCGATGCGATGGTGCATTAACATCCTGTAAAACACATGAAATGTTCTTCGACAATTCCGGCCGTTTTTGACGGAGGTCGCACGCAAACGCCTCAATACGACCAAATAGAATTCCTTATTGACCGTCTGTCCCTCCGGAACAAACTCATGAGGCACCAAACGACGAACACCGAAAAAAGGAATGAGCGTCACCTTGATTTTTGAGCGGCTTTGGCGTGGTTTTATTTTGGTTTCGGCTCGTTTTTTCTCTCCATTCTTATGATTGCTGACTTGTTTGCATGTCAAACTTATAAACCCATGTCTCATTGACAGTTATAATGCTCTCCATGAATTTAGGATACTAGGAATTCGCATGATTAAGCATGTCCAAATGAGACTTGTTAACATTACTCTTTTTGAAAAAAAAATCAGCTTTATCGAGTCGAGTCTAGCAAGAACACGTTTCATACCCAAAATATCAACCAAAATCATTCGAACGGACAAGCTTTCTTGTCATCTCTCTAACGCTTGCCTGACGATTTTCAAGCACAATACCCTTCTTTTTTAATATGTTCATCAGTTGAAGAGGTCGAAGATCGTCAATAACGAGACATGTCTTCATCAAGTCCTACCAACTTAGAAATTTTTTTTGAAATATCATGGGGAATTTAATTATAATTTCCGGGTGTTTTTTTTTTGTCACAATATATACCATATTATATAATAGAATATAGTATAAAAGAAACGAAAAACGAACTACAACGATTTCCCCATTCTGTTGACTTTAAACCGGATTTAAAGGAAAATGTGTTATGAAATGGAAGAAGCTTGTTTTTCCAAATGTCGAGCCTAAAATAGATTATAGCGTGTGAAAACTCTTGCTCTAGACCACATTTAACTTACAAGCCCTATGAACCTGAAGGTATTTCCCTGGCTTTGATCCTGGCAAGTTGCAAGAAAATGAAATGTTCGGTCACACCCGAACTTAGCATTCCCTTACTTGCTTTTTTATTATTACTTTTGAGTTATTCTGCGGCCGAGGTGTCGAAGAAGTTTCTTTATGTAACCGATATTTCTACGCCAGGCTTATCTACGTAATCGAATTATCGAAGATGATTAGTTTGCATGTCTTAATAAGGTGATCTCGTTTCTTGGATGATATTAAATATTAGTGAATGTCGATTCTTAGGTGCCTGGATTACCTAGAGGCTTATGCCGCTAAGTAAGCATTGAACAATCTTGAAAGATCTTTTGTTTTTTATATATTATCATTTAATTTGATTTAAAAAAAAAACAATTTTTGCATATTTTTCCAATATACATACATATATGTACATATGTATGCCAACATTTAAGGTATATATTTTACAGGACCAATCTGGTCTATATTTGACTTGAACATTGACGAAACATTTGGTGAAAACGTCGATCTAAAAAATACTTTTGGGTCATGCAAGGCATTTTCTGTGGCTTAGATACAACTATACACCAGATACACCAATGAATTCAAGTAAGGTTTCCAAAATATGTATGTATAATCAACTCTGACATAAAAGATGGTTCACTACAGTTTTGAGGATGTATGAAGATGTATGAAGAAATACTTTAAAACTATGTAATAAAGCACATATGAGAATTTATGCTTAAATATAAGTTAGAATGGGCATGTACATAGTATGTATAGTATGTTTATAAGCCTTGAAAATTATTATTTTATTTACACAATATTAAAATAGCTTTACCTAATTAGGGCGCCTTCTCAATTTCGTTAACCACTAATATAAATATATGTAGATCTATAAGTGTGTTGGTATTTATCCAGAGCACGAAGAAAACACGTGAACTTAAACAAGTAATTAAAAATTTCATGTTATAAAGAGTGAATAAACAGATGTTAATTTCAAGTCATGTTATCCCAATAACAAAACGTCTCCTACGCTCGGGGAGAAGCCAAAAAGCAAATAAGAAAAATTCATTGACGTCTTTTTAAGTCGTCTGCACAGACGATTGCACGATCACAAAAAGCTTTTTGCTAATTCTTTTTTGGTTTTTTGTTGAATAATAATTATTTTTTTTTTTATTTTTATAATTTTTTCTGGTAATTATTAGTATTTTTTATTGTTTAAGGATGTCCAATTTGAACTAAGAGCACAAAAAAATAGCCTAAAAAAATATAAATAAATAATTGAACGCAATTAACCGAAAAATACCAGTTTTGCATAAATTTTTTATTTGCAACATTTTTAAATGGAAGCAAACGTGCCAATTAATCTAAAAAGGATGCTTTATTTTAAGCATTAATAAAGTAATGTTTATTCGAGAATCAACATTTGTTCGATGATATCGCGTACAAGGTTCGAAGTGACGATCGTCGCGAATAGATAGGCACAACTTACAAACAAAGCACATACAAACACACATGCATACTAAGGATGGACGGCAAATTGACACCACTCATTCGTTATTCGAGGAGGACAGACGTCAATTGCTACCAGCGACGCACTGTATTGCGCTGGATGACTTGTACATACACACATACTCATTACACGTACGCGCTTGCGTGCGAAGAAGCAGTCTTTTATGCAAATTTATTGGGCACAAATTGATGAAATGTATATTGATAGGCGTGCTACAAATGAATTGACAAAAATTTTATGGAATTCAGCGCAAATTAATAATGACAATTACAAAGTATTTAATTTAGTGTGCTAATTTTATTGCTGTTATCTTTGTAAAGCATAAATGTATGTATGTACATTCTTGTGTGAACACATGTGATATTTGAGCGTTTAATAGAGTAAAATAAGAGAGAGGTTTATTACTTAATGTTTTTTTTGTAACTCAAGGCTTTAACCAAGCTTACTTCACTGTACTGAGCACTAATGTCTCAAGAGTTTTTGTTTCTCAACGTTACTAATAAATCTCGAAAAGCAAAGTTGATCTAGCTAAACGATGAAAAGGAATATATAGGAAGTGAAATCATCATATATTGGAACGTATAAAATTTCCTAGAGAGATAGCTATGACTGTCATGTGAACACATACAATGTTTAACATTTATGCACGGTATATGCTGAAACTTTTAGCGCAATTCGGTTAACAGTCTCTAGTCAATATTTGAGACCTTCTCAAGTAAAGTCTCAATTGGTGTCCAGTAGCTATTCACTATACAGTCTCTAAAGTTTAGTCACAAAATACTGTCTCAATTTTGCTACTTCATAGTAAGCAGGTCACAAAACTAATAAGAATTCATTTTGAACTTACTGACACTTTATTTATAGAGATCATCAGAGACATTAGCCAATTGTCGGTTTTTATATTTTATAAGCAACTCATGAAGATATTTCGCAAATAAAAAATGTTTCCGTATATCAACTTAATTTTAACTGATTAGTTTTATGGCAGTTATAAGCTATAGCAGTGCGATATCGACAGTTTCGACCAATTAAAAAAATGAATTTGGTCCCGCTTTAAGCGGCTATATCAGTGTAACCCATGAAAACTAGGCGATTTTCGTGAATTTTTAAAAAAAAAGTACTCAATCGAATGTTTCGATATCGACAGTTTCGACCAATTAAAAAAATGAATTTGGTCCCGCTTTAAGCGGCTATATCAGTGTAACCCATGAAAACTAGGCGATTTTCGTGAATTTAAAAAAAAAAAAGTACTCAATCGAATGTTTCTAAGTTCTTTAGGCATAATGAGGTATATTTTCAGTTATATTTTAATATTTTTTTTACAAAAAATTAATAATATTACAAATTAATTCAATAGTTTTTTTTAAAAAAATATTGAAAAATAACGGAGTTATGGGCGGCGAAGGTGCCAAAAAAAAAGTTCTCCAACTGCTGACATGATTCCGGCCTAATGAGTAGGTGAAACAAAAAAATTCAAAAAGGTTATTAAAGTCGAAGGTATTTCCTCTACAATGAGTGAAAACGCGCTTAAAGTTTCAACTACCTGCCAAATACCTGCGAGAGATCACTCTTTAGAAGCAAAAAATAAGAAAATCGATTTTTTGAAAGTGTCACACTAGTATAGTCCCTTAATGTCTATATCTTCTAAACCACTGACGGTACAATATTCAAATTCGCTAAGCGCAAATTACTTGAGCACCCCTACCGACACTATATAAATTTCTAAACTTTGAGTGACAGCTCCGCCTACTCGATTTTGTTAAAAACTCCTAAACGCGTGATAAACAAATAAATAAATACTAGAGAAGCATTAAATTTTACACCTGTGATGATAAAAGTGGACTTCATAGGAGCTGGGGTCAAGAATGGACGATCAGCGTGGCACCGCCCATATTTTGGTGAAAAGCGATATCTCAGGACCTACTCGACCGATATCGACCACATATGGTATAAAATGCTATCTTGACATTGCTATGCACCAATTTTAAATGCCATCTAATTATTTCACAAAACTTTGCCTGAATAGTGCGCTTAAAGTAGCCCAACTTAAGACCGAATAGTATTGACATCGAACTAAAACTATTCAAGTCCCCAGATACCGAATATGTAGATCAAAGTTCCAATTGCGAACTTTTCATCGAAAATATCGGTCAATCTGGGAGATATATTATAGAAATTTTCTAATGATGGTATGCCTGTATGTCAAAAATGGTTTGAATCGTATAAATAATTTCTGTAGCCCCCATAAACCTTTCCAGCTTCCAGTTGACTTTATACCGCATATATCGGCTAAATGTTATTTTCATAAAAAAAATAGCGTGTTTTTCTAATAAAGGTGTATCCTTGTACCTAAAATGGATAAAATCTGGCGAAAACTCGCCCCAGATCCCAAATAACTTTCACCCCTTATGCTCCAGTATGTATTTCTCTGGCTTTTATCCTGGCAAGTTGCAAGACTTTTAAATGTTTGGTCGCACACGAACTTAGTCCTTCCTTATTTGTTTTATCTGATTTTGGGTAAAATTCTATGTTTTAAATGCCGCCATTTCATAAATTTTTGATTTTTTGTTTCGACTATAGGACATTGTGAGGTTAATATTGTCTAGAGAGAATGGTTTTTAGGTTTCATGCAGTGAGAAGACCGAAATTACAGCATCAGTGGAGGATCACTTTTCTAGTGCCGTCGGAGGTCGCGTGTTACTCTAAAAATATTTAACTTCTTTGCCAAAAAAATTTGACAATTGCCTAAAATATGTACAAAGATATACACATACATACATATATATCTTTAAAATAATAAATTATTTTAAACAATTTTTTTTTTTGTACATTCGCACAAATAGCCTGTTTTAGGCTATCACACTAGGTGTGCATCTACAAAGATTTTGATTAATTTGAAAAACATAACTTTTAAAATTCTATAGATGTACATATAAATTTTTAAACTAGTGAATTAATTTTTTCAGCAAGTAAAGGTTAAAATGCAGCCTAAAAATATCTACGGGAAGGCAAGATGATTTGCTAAATATTTACTTAAGTGTTTGCAATATGTGCTGTCACTATAAGTAAATTGTATGAATACGTACGTATAATATTACGACGCCTTTAATTTAAGTACATATTTACGTTTTCAAATATATGTACATACATATGTATGTATGTATGGATATATTAGTGACAATATTCTGTTCTTGTATCATTATTTGCAATACATTTTGTGCAAATTACGTTTTAAGACGTCAAAACCGAAATAAAATAATGCAAAGGAAACTAGTTATCACAAACATAACAATTAAAAGAGAAATTTGAGCTGAGTAGAAAATATTGAAGATTTCATTGATCACTTGATTGGCCGGTTGGTCGGCTCGGACTCGCTTGCAACGAAAAGGTGCACTCGCAATAGCTGCGATTGTGTGTGCGTTTGCGCGCCACTCAACGAAATGATAGCTAAGTATGTACATATGTACATATGTATGTATGTGCTGTGTGACAATTTTGAAGCACCATTGAGCGCTGGCAAATTGGCACTTGTTGACAAAATTTCGATTAAGAAAGAATGCAAAAAAATTGCACACAAACACAGGGAGCATGAGTGTAGAAATGAAGTGAATGAATTGGCTAAAAACTAGTGATTAGTTCTTCCGACAAATAATATAGAAACTATATGCACAAAATACGGTACATACATACATATGTACATCAGTATGTAGGCATAGTAAGCAGCATGCAAGCGCGAGTGAATGGTAGAGTATTGAGCGCTTGGAGAGTCCGATATATGGCTCCAACTTAACTCGAACCGACTCGGACTGCGCGCTTAACGGCTTGACAGTTAGAGCTTGTACTAAATTTATATACAAATATGTGCATATGTATGTACGCGCTCATAAACATTAAAATATGTGCTCACACACTCATTTTTCGCTATGGCTATTGGATAACAACAACAACAACAACACTAGCGCATATAACTGACTGACGGATAAGAGCGTTTAGTATCGCTTTAGTTGTGTTCTAAGCCGTTTTGGTTTGTTGTAGTTGTTGATTTTTAATCTTAATGCGCACATACATACACATACATACAGCAGTGAGGGTGTTTAGGGCTTTTCCGGCTCAACTCCACTGACATTCGAAATGCAATAAAAGAGCTGGGGGTTTTCGTGCTGTGAAACAGTCGTCGTTTGAACACGGCTGCTGACGGCTGACAGTTTAGTGTGTGGATCGAGTTTGAATTAAATTTTGATTCGTGTGCTGTTTTTTTGTTGTAAGTTTTCCGTTGTGTTTGGTGGTACGAATTTTATAAATACCGAATATGTGCATTTAAAAACAAGTCAGTTATCTGAAATGCGTGTGTATGTGTGTGCAAATAAATAAAATAATATTTATCATGTAAATATAGTTGGGATTTCGCAGACACACATACACACACACACACGCATGCATCCATATGTGGTTTTAATGTGTTACGCGCAGCAATAAAGCAAGAGGCTCGGACGCTTGAAATACGTGTGCACTTGTCGAAGGCGATTGGGATCGCAAAGAAAATAAATAACAAAAAATAAATAAATAAAAATTAAATGAAAAAAAAATTAAAATGATATAAATAATAATAATGTAAATAACAAAATAAAAATAAATAAATAAAATGAACTTTATTGGACGTGCAAAGTGTCTCAAAGTATATAATAAACATACAAAAATTTTAAGAAATAAAAAAAATAAAAAAATATAAAATTTAAAAAAAAATATAAAAATTAAAAAAAGTAAAATATAAAAAAAAAAAATATAAAAAAATTAAATATAAAAAAAATAAAATATACGAAATAAGTAGCGGAGTGCGATTAGTTATTGAAAAACGAGCAGCTAATGGCATGATCTAACTTTTTTTTTAATATTTACGTTTCAAAAAAATTCGAAAATAATGAAATAAAAAAACTTCATAATGAAAAAAAAAAATAAAAATCTTTAAATATCAACTAATATCTGAATATCGCCTTTTCAACAGCTAAACCATTATAATTAAGGGAAAATAATAAAATTTTGTTACAACAATAAAAATATCTACAGATGTACATACATATGTTTGTTTTACACAACAACAAAAAATAACTATAATTTGAATTTCCCTCAACACGTGTAACTTTTATGTATATTGTGCCTGCTGATTGTTGTTGTTGCTGCAATTTTCTTGGCGCAAACTGACAAGTTGCCACATTTGGCGCTAATAACGCGTTTGTGTTGTTGTTCTTCGCGTTTTATATTGGTAGTTGCATTAAATCAAATGAAATTTTGTTGTTGTGTTAGTGTCATATGTGCCTGTTGTCCAAACTTTCGCAGCACGGACATGTTTCGTACAGCCTGTTTGTGTGCGCGACTCCTTGTATAAGAAGTACGCAAGCGTATTACGGTAAATTCAAAGGCAACTGACCATGTTCAATGTTCGTACGCGCACAGTAAAGTGGCTTTAAGTCAAGCGGCCATTTGGGGTGTTGAACTATGCATATGTATGTACATTTGGTATTGTTTGAGATATGGCAGTATGAGGCATGAATGTTAAATTTTTCTTCTATATTTGTTTCTAAGGCAAAATTAAATTAAATAAAAATCGAAGAGTCAAAATAATTTTATTTGAATTAACTCAAAAACAGTATAAAACAAGAAAAAACGTTAACTTCGGTTGCGCCGAAGCTAAATACCTTTCACAGGTGCATTTCTGTTAGTAACTATGTGTTCAGTTTGTATGAAAGCTATATACTATAGTTAACCGATCTAAACAATTTCTTCGGAGATTACATTGTTGCCTTAGAAATCAACATATACCAAATTTCTTTAATATATCTTGTCAAATGAGAAAGTTGTCCATACAAGAACTTGATTCAAATCGTTCAGTTTGTATGGCAGCTATATGCTATAGTTAACCGATCTGAACAATTTCTTCGGAGATTACATTGTTGCCTTAGAAAATAATATATACCAAATTTCATTAATATATCTTGTCAAATGTGAACGTTGTCCATACAAGAGCTTGATTCCGATCGTCCCAATTTCCGTAAAGATATCTATATCGGCGGTTCCGACAAATACCAATTGCTTGAGGAGGAAGGAAGTATGCAAAACTTCAAATCAGTATCTCAAATACTGAGGGACTAGTTCGCGTTTATACACACGGTCATGGCTAAATCCACTGTGCTCGTCACACAGATCACATATATTTTATAAGGTTTTCAACGCTTCCTTGTGGGTGTTACAAATTTCATGGCAAACTTAATATACCGTGTTCAGGGTATTGAAATGATGAACATATATATGTATGTATGTCTTAAAATGCAATTAAAAACAACATCTTTGAAGTTTTTTCGAAGTAAACAAATATTTATTTTATAATTAGTACTACTAATAATGAAAATGTAAAGGTGATTCACCAAATTTTTAAGATAATCTTTTGCCTTCTTATTGGTTAAAACAAAAAAAATAAGTACAAACAAGAAAAACGTTAACTTCGGTTACAACGAAGCTATAATACCCTTCAGTGATAGAAACGATTCCTCGCAAACAAGAACTTGGCTTTTATCGATCTGTTTGTATGACAGTTGTTGACTTGGGCAAGAACTTTTGCCAAATTTTGTGAAAATATCTCCTCAAATGAAAAACTTTTTCATACAAGCACTTGATTGCGATCGTTCAATTAGTATGACAGCTATACAAGTATGTTATGGTGATCCGATCTTCATAATTTCTTCGGAATTTACACCATTGCTTTAGGCAATATTCCATGCGAAATTGAGTGAAGATATCTCTTCAAATGAAAAAGTTGTTCATACAAGCACTTGATACCGATCGTTCAGTTTGTATGGCAGCTATAAGCTATAGTGAACCGATTTAAATAATTTCTTCGGAAATTGCACCATTGCTTTAGGTAATAATCCATGCGAAATTTGGTGAATATACATATCTCTTCAAATGAAAAAGTTGTTCATACAAGCACTTGATACCGATCGTTCAGTTTGTATGACAGATGTTCCGATATCGACGATTCCGTCAAATGAGCTGCTTCTTTGGGAGGAAAAGACGTGTGAAAAACATCAGACCGATATCTCTAAAACTTGGGCACTAGTTCGAGTATATACTGATAAGACAGGCAGACAGACAGACAGACATGTCTAAATCGACTTAGCTCAGACACAAAAAAAAGAACCGATAATTTATGAAAAAATGCATAAAGGGAATGCCCGAATTTTGAAACGATATATATTTTACAACCGGTTTAAATCTACTAAACATTTAGGCGTTTATCAAATTAGCTTAGGTTGGGAGCTATCGAGTTGGGGATTCCTAGTATTTTCAAAAAAAAAAAAAAAAAAACAAAAACAAAAGAAAGATAGACTTCAGTTCACAACTTGAACTTAGAATTGTGATTAGAGAAACATATTTCACTGCTCCAACATTAAGTCATACAAATTTCTGAGAAAATTTACTTAAAAGTTTGAGAGGCTATACAAGTGCAAACGATGTTCGTTTTCCATCAGGATAAGTGCATTTTGTTATTCACTTTCACCCGGCCGGTATTAAGAACTAATCCATTTCGTAGTAATTCTAAACTAGTACAGTAACAATTACCAGCAAGCACTTAGAGCTACTTCCCCTCTTTCGAGGACTCTCTAAACTGACTTTATAGTATTTACGAGTACTTGAGATAGTACAATTTGTTTTACGATTGTTTTTTTTTGTATTTTTCTTTTCTTTTTTTTTTGTTCAGTCCATAAAAGTATATGACTCTTAATGTCACTTGCCGGTCCTACAATATACCGAAAGCAGATATACATACATACATACATACATACATACAAGTATAAGCGAATTTTTTTCACTGCACGCAACATTTGTGCGTATTATTGAACTCCACGACTAACCGCATACATATAGGAATATATACATACGTACATACTTATGTTTGTATGTAAGAACGTACGCTTGTGCGAGTATATATGGTTCCAGATAGTAGATTTATCCCACTATCTCGACATTTAATTGCTTACGCCCGCCACTACTATGTGGACTACACCAGCAAAATGCGCTTGTCGAAACACATTGTAGGCCATAATTACATATGTACACATATGAGTAAGCAAATAGTTGTATATAAGTATTTAGTCTCATAATTGCGGATTTTAAGTGCGCACGAATTGATATGTCAGCCCGATATTGTGTGTTTGTATGTATATGTGTACATACAATATACAATAGCTGGTAGAACTGTTTTATTGACTCCTTTTCATTTCACGCTTGTTGTTTGTTTTTGAAATTGTTGTTGTCTTTTGGCATTTTTCAACACCACTCATTCATGGTAGCGGAGGCAACAATTGTGGCGCTGAAAACGCTCCAACGCAGTATGCAGCAGATCGTCAAGCGACTAGGGACACTAGAGAACGATCGGCAGCACCTCACTGTTGGCTAAGTTAACTGCACTGCACGATCGCAAATATACGCGATCGCGAATAGTACACAGTTAATAACCAACGTTACTTGTAGTCGCAGAGCAATTGGTTGTATGGACGAGTGTGCGACTTGCCACAACGCGGCGCAGGAGTGAGTACCTGGTGGAGTTGATTTGTGGGGCAAATGCCCCTTAGTGTATACATATGTATATGTAATTTGTAGTATGTGTTGCGTTGATTGGAAGTTATTGAACTTAAGTGTTGCATCGATTGATTTATATACGGACATGTGTTTGCGTGCTTGATGTACATACATACATAAGTATGTATGTAGGTGTGTAACATGGCTTGATTGCTTGTTTGATCGACTGGTTGGTGGGCTTGGTTAACGAGCGCACTTGCCTATCCAGTCAGTCGGTTAGTGAGTTAGTGAGGTAGGTTAGCTTATAAGCGGCAATATGCCTCATAAGTACACACATACATACATACATACTATTTAGTCATACATACAAACATGCATATGTACGTTTATACAAGTTGTGTCCCAAAAATAACCGTACTTTATATTTAAGTTACAAAAAATGCCGCATTATCTGCTGAAAATTTGCAACATTAAAGAGATAGATTTATCTTCTTTCGCTTAACTTCGTGTAAATCGGCAGCTATTAAAGTTACAGCCATTTCAATTGGAGAAAAATTGTGCAATTGTTCCATTTTACAAAGAGCAAATATAAAAATGTGTGTTAAATTTGAAAAAAAAAAAAATAAATCGTTGAGTTATACGCACCGAAGTTTACACTTGGTGTAGACGATTTAAAAATGATTCTGAGCTTTTAAATAACGACCAAATGGCAAAAGCTAAGTAAACGTGTTGATTTGGTTGAAAAAGTGGTGAAAAAAGGTATCGATTAAAGTTTTGCTACCAGAATAAGGCTGAGGGGTTAAATACGAGTAAAAACACTATTGGGAGAATTTTAAACGAAAATTTGGGTAAAGGAAAGATCTGTGTGCGTTATGTTCCACATAAATTATATGTATGGCCAAAAAAGTGAATCAGTTTTTAATGTAATCTTATACACCCTCCCTCCGTATACGCTGGATTTTTTACCTCGTGACTATTTTCAAAACTGAAAACTGACATGAAAGCATTTATGATGATATCCTAGGCATTCAAGCCGCCGTAACCGATGTGTTGAAGAACATATGTATGTATGTACCTATAATCATATAAAAAAAAAAAACAAAAAAAAGTGAACTGCACCGAAGTTGTAATACTCTTCACAGGTGAACTTTTTATAGCATAAAGGGTATAAAAAGTTTTTTTCTTAATTTTGACCTGTCAGTTTATGGTTTTTGAAAGCCACGTATTTGCTACATATAGTGCCCGGATCTGAAAAAAGCAAATTTTCCTGAATCTTCACAAATAAAAGAAAGTTATCCATACAAGGACTTGGGATTGATCTGTCAGTTTGCATGGCAGCTATGTATATGCTGTAGTGCTACGATATCGGCGGTTCTGATAAATGAGCGCCCTCTTAGTGAGAAGGAGATGCGCAAAATTTCAGGATAAAATCACAGAAACTGAGGGAGTAGTTCGCGTATATACAGAGAGACAGACGGTTGTTGCTAAATCGACTCTGCCCGTCACGCTGATCATTTATATGTACATAAGTATGTACATATGTATGTACTACTTTAATATTTTATAGGGCTTTCGATTTCGACGTTTTCTGTTAGGTGTTAAAAACTTTGTGGCAAAAACAAATAAATACTGTTCAGGGTATAAATATAGGATAGTCGAAAAAGGCCTTTTGTATTTCCAATCAAAGTTTAACTTATTTTTTTATATTTATAATGAACTTTAATGACCAAATATTTACCATTTCGGTCGACCCCTTTTTGTAATTTTTCCGCTAGAGACGTTATTCCATCAGTTTAAAACTTTTCTTTTTTCTCGGCGAAAAACTGCGGCAAGTAATTTTCACCGGCTTCTCTTGAAGCCAACTTTACTCCATTAAGGAGTTCTGCATTGACCGAAACAAATGGTAGTCCGATGGTGCAAGGTCAGGGCTATGTGGATGCAACAAAACTTCCCAGCCAAGCTCTCCCAGTTTTTGCCGAGTCATCAAAGATGTGTGTGATCTAGTGTTTCTTCCTTTCTGTTGATCAGTTCTGGCCGTTTCTTTTCGATTGCTTGCTTCAATCTCATCAGTTGTTGACAGTAAATTGTAGAATCAATCGTTCGACCAGGCTGAAGCAGCTCATAGTGGCTGATTCCTTTCCAATCCCATTAAACATTCAGCATAACCTTTCGATGCGTCAATCCTGGCTTAGCGACCTTTTGTTGAGCTTCACCACGTTTGGATCACGATCTTTTTCGCACAGTATTGTCGTGTTTGATCCACTTTTCGTCTCCTGTTACCATTCGCTTCAAAAATGGTTCGATTTTATTTCATTTCAGCAAAGAGTCGCAGATGTGAATTCGGTCCGTTAAACTTTTCACAGACTATTCATGTGGTACCCAAACATCGAGCTTCTTTTTGTAGCCACCCTTTTTGAAATGGTTCAAAACCGTTTGATGATGAATGTTAAGTTCTTTAGCGATGTCATGGCTGCTTATGTGATGGTCCTAGTCAATATTTTCAATAATTTCATCGACTTTTTCAACGATAGGTCGACCAAAGCGAGGTGCATCTTTCACTTCGAAATTTTCAGAACAAAAGCGAGCTAACCATTGTTGTGCTATACGAGCTGATACAGCATCCTCTCCTTAAACTTCACAAATTTCATTGGTTGCTTGCGTGACATACTTCCGTTTTTCATACAAAAATTTCAAAATATAGCGAATTTCTTCAGTATTTTCATTCATTTTTGAACAGCTGTAACTTTTTTCAACTTTCCCGAATTTAATTTGTTCTTGGTTAAATGAAGCTTAAAATCTCACCTTTCCAACACTATATGGTGTGACACTATGTTATTGGTAGCACTGAAGATATACGACTGCAATGACATCTATTTCTATAAAATACGAAAATACTTTTTCGACTACCCAATATATGAATGTGCTGGTTGATCGTTCCAATCAATGTATTGAGTCAAATGGAACCTGTTTTGCATAAATAATAACAACTAAAGATTGTATTTTATTCTATATGCAAAATGTTCGGTTATTTTTTGGACACACCTTGTACATAAGTATAGTACATATGTACATATTCACGATCATACATACATACATATGTAAAGACTCTTGTAAGCTGCTTGTTGAAAGCTTAAATGCTCAATAAAATACACATCACACTTACTCCTCATACATTGCTGTGTATTTGTGTGGAGCTAACACGGTTTTTGCGATTTCTTGCGATGCTTCTTGGCGTCTATCACAATGCTACTTTCTGCAAACACACGTAAATACATTCACACACACATACCGATATGAATGGCACGCACACTTCTCGATAACTTGAATAATTTTTTAATACCTGTGCAAATACGGCTAACAAAATAAAAACAACAACAACAAGAACAACCTATAAAAAGGCTTATACATACATACATAAATATGTACATACTTAAATAGCAATAACAAGAACAACAATCACTCCATAATAACTGAGAAAAAGCACACAGCCAAAAGCAAAAAAGACAAAAACAATTAAAAAGTACAAATAAGATTTTAAGACGCAGCAAAACCAACAACTTAAGTAGTCGCGCAGCGTAAATGCGCAAAGCAATAGCAAGAACAACGGCCATAAATATTGATACAAACCAATCAAACAGGCACGCACGCACACACACACCAACACACACAAGTGATCGCATACCAGCAAAACGCAAAAACGAAAAGGAATTAAGCAAAAATCTAAAAAAAATAGCAAACATTGCAAAAAAATAAAAACAAAAACAAAAAAAGAAATAAAAATTTATAATGGACAAGCCACGCTTATCGCGTTCCGTATAAAAACGTAAGACGGTACAAAATTATCTCTCATTTGTAAATTAACAATCCATCGATCCAGGCGCTGTTTTCGTGTTGATTTTATTTTTTGCGGTTTCCAGCTTGTAACTAAATATCACAATTTCGCTTCACAGTGTGTTTGCTATTTTTGTTGCATTTCAAGCAAGTTCGAATTATTTCACAATTAAACGGCGCTAATTTGCTTCCAACAAGTTGTTGCTATTGTTGTTATTGTGTACACAAAAACACAAAGTATCCGAACATATAAAGAGCTTTATACAAAATATATGTAATATAAAATACACTTGGCTTTATAAAAAATTAACAAAGAATAATAAATATCAAACAATAAAAAAGAAACGCAAATAAAAGAGAAAACGAAAATTACGTGTTCCTGAAATCCTGTCAAAGTAATCCAACAAGCGCAAATTGAAACCTCAATTAAACAAAGTAATACCAACTTGAAATATACATATTTAAACAAAAATATCGTGGTCAAACTACAGCTCCAAGTCTCGCAATCCGCCAAACGCCAACCATTCAACGCTAATCGCTAATCACCTTTTGCTAACGGCTAATCGCTACGCTAATCAAACGCCTCCTTTACGCTTATCAATAAACGTTTTCATTACACTCCAACGTCTTCGTCTGCTTATCCCCCGGTTAGCGTACTCACTGCGTCCTTGCTCTCTTGCTTTATTTAGCTCACGCTAATATTGTGCGAAATTATCCTGTGTTAAGGATAATTTCACTTTATTTACAGCAAATTTACTAATCTTCGCCATCTGCTACAGTTTATTGTTTAGTTGGGAAATTTGAGCACGGAAACAGAAATCAAAGCGCAAACTCTTGAAACACACACACACACCGACAAACGATCAAGGCAGCGGTCCGGCTTGTGAAGCCACCGTCAAAGGAGCGCAGTTTTTGCTGTCGCAGCAGTTTTCTTGTTTATCAAACTGGAGAATACGAGGTATACGCCTGTCTATACAACAGAAAGAATTAAAATGACGCAACAACCGGAGTGGGGAATACGATTTTCGAGGTGTAAGTACATATAAATATTGTACATAATATTATACATAAAAATTTGTGACAAGATTTTAGAAAGGCTTAAATCGACTTGAGTTAATTAAGGCCTCATGAGTTATTCTGTACAGCTTTTTATACGTATGACTATACTTTTTAACTTAAGGCATGGCTAGGAAGTAGAAGATTCAAATGGTAATAAATTAGAGTTAACTGCATTGCCATGATTTTTGTTTGACCTCAAAATAAGTGCCTTAGCTTAAGTCGACTTAAGCTATTTTAACATTTTCTATAAAATAAGGATTACACTTTCATACACGGCGGCAAGCTGCTTAAGTCTACCATATATTGTGATCTGGTTTTCCCTTCAATTATTTATGGTTTGAATAATTATATTGTATTATACGCCATTGGTGATTTTGAACTGAAAAATTTTGTATCGAACCTTGCAACTTTAAACTTTTGCTATGGTGTAACATTTTCAAGTGTGATTAAACTTAAAATATTGTATTTTTATATTTTTTCTCAATGAGTTCGAATCGCTTTGTCAAGACTGATGATCTCTGTTGCTTAAATAATGCTTATAATTTCATCATTATAGTTATGGTAATTAGAAAACAATTTTATTTTTTAAATTTTTTTTATCAACTGAAAGTCTTCTAGACTATTTAAAAGTCTTATATTTAATTAATTATGTTTGCTCATTTTAGGAAATCAAAACAAAAAAAAAAAAAAATAATAAAACATAATATTTTGAGCCTTCTCTTTCTTTTTAGTCATAATTTTTTGGTTTTGTGAAATACAAAAATATTTAATATAATAAAAATATATGTAATAATAAAATATATATAATAAAAACATATTTGAAAATACAATAAAAAAACATAATATTAAAATAACATTTTTTGTATAATTTTTTTTTTTTAAAACGTATAATTGATTTATAAAAATAAAAAAATTTTCAAAACAAAAATATATCGTCAAAAAAAATTCAAAACAGCAAAAATCGATATTGAGTATTTTATTGCTTACGATTCACTACATCCCATTACATAAATGTAGCGTTAAATTTTAAGCTTCTGCTGTCAGATATAACCAATATATAACCATTTTATAACCAAAACTAATTTTTTGTTTCAATGTGACTGATTTCTATTACATCCCCTTTCCTTCGCCTGTCAACTTATGAAAAGTGATGTTACGTTATTTTGCATTTTAAATGATGATATACTACATATATAGGTATTAAAGTTTACTTTATATTTCACGAATTAATTATAAAAAAAATTTGTAAAAATTAGAGTTTATGTATATAATAATGTCACTTTATATATAATTAAAATATTAAAAATTATTTGAAACAGTATTAATT
The DNA here is from genome assembly GCF_016617805.1 of Bactrocera tryoni. Lineage (NCBI taxonomy): Eukaryota > Metazoa > Arthropoda > Insecta > Diptera > Tephritidae > Bactrocera > Bactrocera tryoni. The sequence continues at coordinate 18,143,831 of NC_052500.1, forward strand.
GAAATTTATGCTCAAGATATTGAAAGATAAAAAAAAATTCAAAAATAAATTAAATAAAATTTCTTATACTAGTACAGAAGCCTTTAAAAATTATAACAAATAAAAGAAAAAAATACAAAGCAGATTGAAAACCATCGGAAGCGAAAGATAAAATTACACAAATGAAATTAAAAACAATTTACGGCGATGTCTGGTCGGAAAAAGAAGGGGGAGGAGCGTGGTTTAATTTTTATGAGTTAAAAACGGCTTATCTCGATCTCCGGCAAAACTTTAATCATTTAAAGAAAAAATTTATATGGCAATATTCTAGTTAATGATAAGATCTATAACATTTGTATATTGACTTTTCGCATAATCTCAAAAATTTATGTGAAAAATTCAAATAACCAAATTTTTGTATTTTTTATTTTTATCTGGTACAAACAATTCTTTTCTTTCACAAAATTTGGTATAAACAAATTTTTTTTGTCCTTAACACACTGTCATTTTTTATTTAAAACAACAGTTGATTGTCATACTCATTACGAATTTGTAGAAAAATTCTCTTTCTTCAAATTGTTTGATGTTTTCTTTATTTAAGAAGAAAACAAATAATTGTCAAGCTTAATATTTTTCAACACTCTCTTTCTAAAAACAAGGTTACATTGAGATTACATAACAGAAGTGGTTCGAAATTATGTATGTGTTTACATGTGTGAAATCATGCTAATTTATCTAAATTTATTTCTATACCGAAAGCACAAATGTGTAGCAATTGTTTATTGGTTCTTATGGACGAAAATAAAAATTTATCCGCAACCAATTAATAGCAATAAAATCCTATATTAGGTGATAAGAACACCAGGTGACACATAAAAACTGTTTTTCAGATACTTTTACATACATACATATGTACTCATAAAAGTGTTCATTGATATTACTTTATTGAAGTCAAATAAACATTTTGTTGCTCTAACCCTACTCTAACATACAATATTTTGGGGCAGTTTGGCTTTTGCTTTGAATTCGGCAAACAAACGCTTCAGTAAAAGATTTATGAATAAAAATAATAAATGATTTCAAATGAAAAATTATTTATAAATAAAAATTATTCATATTTAAAAAATAATACCAGAATATATCATATATGCACAAAGTTCCTTTAAATATAGCACGATTATGAATACTATATATGAATAAACGTCACCAAACGTCTGTGACACAGAAAATAAACAAATTAACATTTAATGGAATTGCATAAAATTAGCAATTTACTGAAATGAAATTCGATTAAGAATAAATTACATAATTCAGCCTTACACACTTGGCAACTAAGAACGCAAGTCAGGAAATCATTTAAACACTCATTACTGAAACCACAAACCGCCAAGTTCCAAGATTTTATATAGGTATATTTGCAGATATATAAAATATATTCATATAAATACATATATACAAGTAAGCTTGCTATTAATTAATTATGTAAACGTCGTACAGCAAATTTACACTAAAAACACACCTAAAATTACAGAACATGCCGGCAAAACATGTAAATTTATACAAAGCACCTGCAATGCCGGGAGACTCGAAGCTTAAAAAACTGGCTTCCTAAACTTAATTTTCTTAATTTCTTCAATTAAGCGGTGATTGTGTATATAGGCTATATGCAAGAAAACGATAAAATATTCTAAAAACGTGAATATTTTGTTCCGTTATTAATTTATAGATATGAAGCCAAGAAGAATTGCGTTAAACTCGTTCTGCATGCAATAATATGGAACTGAGTTTAAAGAGAACATGAAAACAGCAGCAAAATATTTTGCCCCTCTCAAAAACATGCTTATAATTTGGTAGAACTTTTTGACGATGACTTTGTTTTGTTTTTTTTTTTAATTAAAAAAACGAATTTTTTTTATTACTTTTTAATTTAAAAGAAAAAAATATAGCGGCGAATATTTTCGTGCATACATACATATATGTATGTTTGAGCTGTTTTAAAAAAATTATAAAAAATACATTATTTATTTAAAATAAAAATACTAATATATTAAGTATTTACTTTAGAAATTGAGAGTATGAACTTCATGTTCGATTGTAACTTTTTCGCAATTACCTTTAAATAACAGACACTCTTTCCAAGTTTTGGCGTATCGAACAAGGAATTGGTACAAATCAAATACCATAGACTAAGTTTTGAACTTAAAATAATAAATTATTAAAACAATTTTGCAATAAATGGATTTGAGAAATTCATTAATTAATTGTATATTCAAAGAACTTTAATAGAAAACTCAAATGCAATAAAAGCTGGTGTTGGCCCTTACCTTTCACTCGCCTATGACTCATTCAATCAAGCCAGTATCTAGCTTCAAACAACCATCTTAATAACGGTTGTATTCCCGGGCTGTTACGTGAAAGTCACAACCCACGCTGAATGCGCTCGTCATTATTGCTTATAAAAAATTCTTGCTGTGGGTTATCTAAAGCCAAGTACACACGTGTAGACTGGTATGCATACATATTTGGACACATGTCAAATAGCACAACGCTGAAGCCACTCGCATTTGCGCCAAATAACATTTCGCAGAGATTGTTGAACCGACTGGCACGTCAATCATGACATGGGAAAATGGCAGTAGAATTTCAAATGAATAAAACGCGATAATGTGAAGTCCAACTGTAAGGAGTGCAAAATGTTTTTATAAAAGCCGCAATTGGAACTTGAGCCAAGTGGCAAAAGAACGCTCAAACACGCTTATAAATTTTAATGCGGCCAAGTGAAATTGTGTTGCAGTTAGGCCTGAGATAATTTGCTAACTTGTTTAATGATTACCGAAAGTAAAAATCCGAAAATCGTTTTAGTTAAGCCTCCTTTTCAAAATCTAGACAAACTTAATGAAAATATTTCTATGTGAATGAGGTAATATGTTGAGAGAGAAGTAACAACACTACCTGAATATGGTATGATACAATGTGATTGGTAGCACTGGAGATATACGACTATTGACAAAATACGAAAAGACTTTTTCGACTACCCTATATTTATGCAATAATTTTACAAATTATTCAAAGCATATTCACGTGATTTGCTCTTTTCAATTCCTCTATCTTATTACTTTTATGGTATTATCTATACATCTATATTATTATTTATATCATTATTCGTTAATTATATATTGAGCGATCATGTGACAGGTTAATATTTTCAGTTCAATTGAATATCGTATCGCCTGTTTTGGGTTTATCTCTTTTCCCATATACATATGTACCTATGTATTTTTATACATAACAACGGCTTTTACATAGACTCTTTCATATAAATACTATATTTGTTTGTTTTTTTATTTAATCTAGAAACCTTTACTTCAGATATGCCCGCATTATTTTGTATCAGATGATTAGTTGGTCAAAATATGAGACCCAAGAACAAATTCATATAGTATATATAGTGAAATCTAATCAGGTCCATGCTTCTTCTTGATTGATAAGAGAACTCAAAAATGCTATTAGCTATCACGAGCCATAAATGCCCATATAAACTTGAAAACGACTTAGTTAATTGCCATGTTTATGACATTGTTAGAATAATTGTTATTTATTATTTAAGTGTTGGCGAGCTCAACAAAGTTTAGACCGCGAGCGATAATGATTGCCAATTTTAATTGCCTGCGCCCGCCGTTTTTGAAAAGGTTTATTGATTGGAACGTTAAGCTGGCAATAACTTGATACTTGGCGAATTTCGAAAGATATCGTAAAGTGCTAATCAATAACGGAAAGAAACACATAGTAATTTGGAGGGGCATGAAGTGGATTACTGGTCCAAAAGAATGTGCATACTTCAATTCGAATGCTATTTTCAGAGTCCTGCATAAATTTGTATGGAAATATTCATGGAAACGTTAGGGAGATTACGCCAAAAATAGGATAGGATTCAACACCTTGAAGAGTATGCAACTTTATTTTTATTAATCATTCTTGTCTTGCATTATATAATAAATACTACGAGATTTGTATTCTCTTTTCCTTGGTCTGCCAACTCGTACTATCCAAGTGATATTAGCGAAATTTTTAATTGAATTTTACCTCTTCATATCTGACAGCACATTCATTAATTAAGATGCATAAAAAAATTAAAGATAAAATAAAAATTATAAAAAAGATATAACAAGATGAAGGACGGCATTAAAAAGTGAACAACTTCTAGCCGATGTGAACGAGTATTCAAATATTTGACAGCTGTCAGTTAAAGTTCTATATGTATGTAAATGGTTATATGCATACATACAAACAAGCATTTATTTATCATCTGTTGATTTGACAATCATGACACTTTGAAGCCATTGAAAGAGCGATTATAACGAGCTCACGATTATATTCTTATAGAAGTATGTAACTATATAAACATTTACCTACATAGTATGTATGAATGTAGGTATGTTCGTATAGAAGCACCATTTAGCATAATTGCTGATGAACTTGATTGACTGGCGTATATCGTGTGCGTTCACACACATATTCTTTGGTATACTATATGTACATGTATGTATGTATGTCGGTAGACTATTATCTTGAAAACCTCAGTGATTATTATTCTATATAATATTGAGCTCTATGATAATATTTAATAACTCTTGACAGAACCCATGGCATCGCGTAAAAAATAATAATAAATATATGTAAATAATTGGCTGAATCAATCACTTTCACTTAAATGGCATTCACCTAATGCATATATAAAATAATTAAAATGCCAGAGACATTATTAATATGTAAATAGTTTATATGTAGCATGCACCTGAAGATAAACATATGTTAAATGTAGCAGTGAGACATCAATGTAGTCAGAAAAATATAGTTTGTAAAGAAGAAAATTAACTGATCCCTTAAAAGCCAGTTCTGTAACTGTGCTTTAGAGCAATCAAATGTCGAATGAAAAATAAGAAACTGTCAAATATGAATTTCAAAAACACAAATCTGATAACAGTTAGTTTCTGTTAAACAATTTTGTTAACAAAAATTCATAAAAAAGAAACTAGTATGTCTACATATTTTGTAGTTCTGTAAAAACTTTCAAAACAAATCACTTCTGAATTCTACTTTATAAAGCTTTACACCATGAATTAGAATTCAGTGATATTCGAAAACCTTATATCATTATACAATTTCTTTCTTTTATTCTCACTAAAAAAATTCCATTCGACATAAAGATAGCTTTACGGGTATATAGTCATATTGTATATGCTTAAACGTACACACATTTTCATATACATATAAATATGTATACGTATGTATATAAATATATATAACTATGTGCTAAAGAGTTGCGATAATATTCGCTGACAGTCTCGACTCTTATCTGCTCCAATTCGCAAGCAGAATGGGATTATTATTAAGAATAAAGCACATCAACCATAAGAATTGTGACCGTTAATGGGTTAGTATGCGTTAATTATTAAAGCTTTTGAAATAACTACGAAACCAAGTATCAGAATTCCCTCACATCATAGTAATAGAACTGAGAGAGCGCTAAAAAACTGTTAAAATTGCTCTGACAGACTTTATTCTAACTCAGTATGCTCTACAAGTACATAGTTTCGGCCTTCAATAATAAATAAATAAAGAAATTGTTACACCTAAGGTGATTGTCACAAAACTATTTAATATAGATCAGGGTAAATAATTCTGGAAAAAAAAAGAAATTCATAGTAGATTGAAACCCATCAAAAACGAAAGATAAAATAATAAAATATAACAAATATTAAGAGATAAATCTTTTACGGACGTTCTGTGGTAGGGAAAAGAAATGGTAGGGGTGTGGCTGAATTTTTAAGGGTTAGGAATGGTTTACCTCGATTTGCGGCGGAACTACAAGTCCTATAGAATGAAATTATATGGCAATGTTGTAGATAATATAAAAATCTATAACTTTTGTATACAGACTTTTTCACATAACCTCAAAACCTCAGATCGCCAGATCAATAATTACATTGCCCGCTTCAATTTGTTTAACGAAAATATTTAAAAAATTTGTAATAAAAAATACATTTTGGAACAAAAAAAGTTAGAAATAGAAAAATAAAAAATAATAATAACACAAATCTCAAGCGTGTGGCATACAATTACGAGAAAAGGAAATAAACTTTTATGGCAATCAAAAGGTTGACTTTTAATTTTATTGCTGTCAATCAATAAAAGCAATGCATACACTTGTGAACAATTCAATTGATTGCAATTTTATTGCGCACTTTTATAGACAATATTATGGCAGAGCATAATTGAGCGCTTCCGAAAGTGTCAAATAAAATATGCAGCGGCGTTTTTGTATAAAAATAGAACTAAATGACACAGGAAGTAGCATGAAGAATGTTGCATAATTATGACTAGCATAGGAATGTGGGTATATACATATATAAATATGTATGTAATTATGTGCATAAATATTTACACATAAATGTAGTTGACATTGATGAACATACCACAGTTATTAATGAATCGCTCGCAGGTGAACATATCACCGCACGTAGCATAGATGTTTGTATGTAAAGTAAAAAATGTCTAGATATTCATAATATATAAAATATATATGTAAACATATATGTATGTGTGTATGTATTATCAAAAATTCATTCATATGTTTAAACGTCATGCTAGAGTTCACTCACTTTTGGCATCATGCCCGCATGAAAAAAGCCGGCTAACTATGCAAATATAGTATAACAGCAAAAACAACAATAGTTGAATGCATATTGACAACTTAATACATATGTATGTATTTTAATGCTTAACTATTGTTGCTTAAACATTTTTAATGTATACAAGTACATATGTATATTGGCAGCTTTTGTTGGGCATATTTAATTATATTAGGTGAATTCAATAAGGAACTAAACTCCGCTCACAAATTGACTTCGCCGGCTCAGCTACCTCTCTCTGTACCCCACAACATAACTGGTGACAGGTGCATGTTTGTGTGTACACATGTTTTTCGATATTCGAAACCGTGCAAAACCCACTGTCACTCATTCGTAGCGCCACTCATTTAGTCAGAATGAATTTTTTTCATTTATTTTGTCTGCTTCTACGCCCTTTTTCCGCAAGCATATCACGTTCGCAGGTAAATTTCAGAGTTAGCATTTTAATACAGATTCAGACGGACATACTAAAATGTACAGATGTATAAAGTAGCAAAAACATCTAGTGAATACACAAACACACGCACATATGCTTGTATGAGCATTTATTACGCGTTGTGTCTGGCATATTAAGTGGCCACGTCTATAATAACGAAAATGCGTTATGAATTAGAATGAGCTTAGCCAAAACTGACAAAAACAAATATTAATGAATAATAGAATATTAAACAGTATTTTTTATGTTTTATTGTTATATAATAAGCGAATTCTAAACATGACTGCGCATTTTGCAAGTGATTTGCTGCACGCTTGCTTTGATTTAGAGTCCATTTTAAACAAATGGATTGTTTAATTGGAGTTTTAGATAGTGATCGGGCGTGTATAAGCACATACATAAATACATACATTCATATATAAAACGTATATAAAAATGTATATGTACATACTTATATAAAGAAGTTATGCGATCAAGGTTCTTATAGATAGCAAAGTTTAATGAACGTATAAATTTATGTGTCAGTAGAGGCATAGAATGTTCGAGATAAAAATAAATTCAATCTTAAATTTAGAATTAACAAGAAAAACTTTAACTCCAGCTGCGCCTAAGTTATAATGACCTTCATTTCTTATAGCATAAAATGGTATAAATAATTATATTTCTTGGCTTTGATCGGTCATTTTATAGGGCAATAGTTGTCTGGACCTAACAATGTGTTCGAAATTTGTAGCATTGCTTTGGGTAATAAACTGTGCGCAATTTCATGAAGATACTTATCTTGTCAAATAAAGAATTTTGCCATGCAAAAACTTCATTTTTATCGGTCACTTTGTATGGGAGGTACCACATATGCTGTAGTGCTCCGATATCAGTGCATATAGACAGAGACCCTTCAGTTATTGCATGCTGAATACTATATTAATTCGAATTCGACGCCGACATTTCAAACGTATCCTAACCACCTCTTTGCATGTCCTCACTAGTCTATTTATCTAACCTCTGTTGTTGTTGTAGTAACGTAGTAGGTTTTAAACATTCCGCAAACACTCCGCAATATGATTGAATCTCGTCAAACTACATTTACATACAACTTTCTTGAGAAAAAATAAGCGTAAAAGATATTTTATTCGCATAAAAATGTAAAAAAATCGGACTTTATGCGAAATCCCTTGATGAGAGAACACATTTTCAGTTCTTTTGTTGCCTATCAATGAAATTATTATTAAATTTTTTTATGGTTAATAAACGCTTATAAATAAACCATAGAAAAATGTATTTTAGCGAAGAAAAATATTATTTCTGATAAGCTAATTTCTGGATTGTGTAAGGTTAAGACGTTTGTGAGTGCTCACTTATCTGATTAAAGGCTCCATTTCATTGTTAATAAAAATGTCAAATTTAAATTTACTACAATCGAATTTCCTAAGTGTGTTTCTTCTGCAATAAATTATAGTGCTAATTAATATAAGAATTCGTTGTCATTGAACATTTTCTTATGTATTATATATGAAAAAATTAGGTCAAAATGTATTCTATTCAGTCTGCAGCAAAAAAATCAAAAAATCGTAATGAAAAATATGTCGAAATAGCTCCCAAATAAGTTGTTGGTTTTTTGAATATAAGTTCAAATTAAATAATAAGCACGTATTACTTATCAAAAATATTGCGAATTTTTACTTTTCTCATTAATAGCATATTGATTGGAATTGCATATTAATTATTTAATTAAATAAATACGATTTTTTTTATTATGAAAAATAAAACAATAGATTGACGGCAACCAAATTGTTTGGCATGCCACGTTTGCAGAATTTTTTTTTAAGGTTGCCACCTATTTAAAGATTTTCAGTAAAACCAATTGAAAGGTAAAAATAATACTATAAGCGTTTTAAAATAAAATATATAGAAAGTAATATTTACAAATAAAGAATTTTTTTTAATTAGGGTTGCCACCCTTTAGAAATTTTAACTCAAAAACGTTTAGAATGCAAACGTATGTATACACATATGTATGTGGGCATCATATTAAAGATATTTAAGAATGTATGCCACATTTGAAATTATTTTGAAGAAGGGTTACCAACTCTATAAATTTTTTATTTGAATTGAACTGTCACAAATACATAGTACGCAAATTAATTTTTTTTTAATATTTATGTGACAGATTTTTCTGAGAAAGATTGTGAGCAGAAATTTCGAAAAAATTATATTTCTAAGAAATGTACTCCTTGGCCCTTTTTGTATTCCGTACTTCTTGTCCTTGTATTCCTTGGTTGCCATCTTACGAGTTTTGCTTAGAAATCGCGCCCCCCTTCCCACTGGCTTTGAACCAAATTTTCCAAAAATAAAAAATGGAATGAGTATATACATAACTATTTCTGAAGAAAATTTTACTTATATAATATTTATGTATGTATATGAGATTCCTTACGCCGTCATATGCAAAAAATTGTTTGTAAACATGCACTTATAGTACAATATTATTTATTAATAGCAGTTCATTATTTCTGTTGAATATAATATAAAAATTAAAAATAAATTCCAAATAAATAAAGTAATTTCACCTCAACACGTTATTCCATGAAAAAATTGAGGCAATGAAAAAAATAATTATTTAATTAATTGTATATGGAAAAACTGAAAGAGGGAGAAAAATAATATACATATAAACACTTTATACCTTGAACACTTTATACCTTGAACAGGTTATATTAAGTTCGCCGCGAATAGTTGACTTCTGATCGAAAATATCGGTCAATATGTGAGATGCATAATTGAAACTCAGCGAGAATCTCTCTCGAACAATACTATGTCTATATGTCAAAACTGATTCGGGGCAATACTTCCCCTAGCCTGCATATACCTAACATAAAGATTTTCGAACTTCCTGACTTTATACCGCATATATTGTGCAATATGTGAAAATGAGAGTGTGTGTTTCACTCATAACAGTGTATCTTTGTGCCTAAAATAGATAAATTTGAGCGAAAATTTGATCTAGCCCCTATATACTATAACTAATATAAGGATTTTCGAACATCTGGCTGATTTTATTCTATATATGATTGGTGTTTTAGTATGTGACACGTTAATAGTATGTGGTATTGACAAAAGCGGATAAAATCGGTTCGATTCTACCCAAACTCCCATATATTGCATATAATGATTTTCGTTTTTCTAACAAACCTTATGTGTCTGAGTTATATATATTATGTAGATATATAAAATTACTTATATTTCGATTCTCTGTACGACGTTTTACACCTTAAACTGGCTTTGATTCTTGCAAGTTGCAACAGTATAAAATGTTCGGTTGCACCGGAACTTAGCTCTTCCTTACTTGTTGTTATGTATATTTGTATAAATATTTTCGTAAACAATTTCTTTGTATATTTTTTTAAAAACTGTTTGATAGTATCTTTTTTTATCTGAGTAATGAATAGGCTTGTAGTGTGACCACAGACATTAATAATCACACTTACATGTACATACGTATATACACGTATGCATATGTATATGTACATACATTGCATATGATGTGCTATAAAATCACAGGTGATACATTTCCGCTTTTATAGCGTACACGTTTTCGCGCTGTAAATTCTTTTGTTTCGACATTTTATTTATATGCAGCTGTAATTAAGCTAATAATTCAACAATTTAATGATTACAACAAAAAAAGGTAAAACAAACGCCACTATGGGTATATATACATACATACATACGTATACTTATACCTATATGCATATGTCTGTATGTATGTACAAGTATATTAATTACTTTATCATATCATTCATGCGCGTGCATTAATTAATGTACATACATACATATGTATGTACGAAAGAGTTACAAATGTAAACCACAAAAAACATATACATTCATTTGTACATATATATAGATTATATGTGCATCATGCACGTAATTCAATTGTGGCCGAGACTGAAATAGAGATTGAGAGACGATTATAGTAATTTAGCGGCTTTTAATTCTACAGAATTGGCTCAAATAACATTATGCGAGATGAACACACGCGTATACACATACATATGCACCCTGTATAAGTGTATATTAATACTTTTAGTTGCTGTTTTCGCTCTAACGCATCGTTTATACTAGCTGTTTACTCTGTAAAGTATATCTTTCACCACAAAACATGTCGGTATTACACAAAAAGAGTGTGAAGAGTCTTTTTTAACAATTAATTATATCAAATTCCATTACCTAACTGCCGATGTAAGCGATTATGCTCGTAATGATGTTATTGGTTTGCTTATGAAAAGTCAATTTAATAAAATCAACAAATAAAATGTTGATAATTAGTGTTGATTTGAAAAAGCTCGTTAAAGAGAAAATAGAAAAATTACAATAAAAACAAAAAAAACAAAAAAAACGTTAACTTCGGTTCGACCGCTATGATCCCTTGCAGAAATGCCACAAATACTAAAGCTTTCTTACAAGAACATGATTCCGATCGGTTCAATTTGCTTGGTAACTATATGCTATAAATATCGGATTGGCAATTCCCATAAATTAACAATTTCTTAAGGAGAAAAATTTTAGATGCATATCTCACACTGATCTTTTATATATGGTATATATTTTGTAGTCGAAAAAGTCTTTTCGTATTTCTAATCAAACTTCAACTTATTTTTTTATATTCATAACAATAAATAATTAAAGAAATATGTACCATTATGGTCGACCGCATTTTGCCATTTTTCCGCTAGAGACATTATTCCAACAGTGTAAAACTTCGATCAGTGCAAATCGAAATTTCCAGGACGGAAGCGAGCGAACCATTGCTGTGCCACACGAACTCATGCAGTATCGTCTCCGTAAACTTCACAAATTTCATTGGAGGCTTGCGTGGCATTGTTCCCTTTTTTGTACAAAAATTTCAAAATTAGCGAATTTTTTCATTATTTTCACGCATTTTTGAACAACTGTAACTTTTTTAACTTCCCCGAATTTAATTTTTTTTTGGTTGAATGAAGCTTAAGATCTCACCTTTTCAACACTATATGGTATCACACAATGTGATTGATAGCACTGGACTGCACGACGTCTATTGACAAATTACGAAAAGACTTTTCGACTACCCAAAATGTGCTATATAAAAGTGAGCCACTGCTGCAGTGGATGAAAAAAAACTCTCTACTTGAAGAAATTGTTCATATAAGGTCTATAATAAACGAACAGATTAAAAGCTTGTAGGTCCTTGCATGAAGAATTTGATAATGCCAACTTTTCTTCGAGTAATCTCCCAAGAAAAGTTGGACAATGTGGGTTTGAGAAAACCCAATTTAAAGATAAACTGATGGAGCTTTTTCAACTGAGCGTTTACAATGGCTTAAAACGTTTTAAAATGGTTTTAACTCAAAAACTATTTGAGATATCCACTTAAAATTTTAGAATCATTTATTTAAAGGTATAACCTCTAGAAATATGAAAAAAGCGATATTTTTTATTCTGACACTGAGTGTGCCTGTTAGATCGTCTAAACTAATTCCTTATAGCAAAATTTTTAGGATTTTCTGCTTGGTTAAATTGATTTGTTATGATAAGGGCCTTGAAAACCACGAGCTATGGTGTTTGTTAATATGTATTCAATACTTGAAAGTGCATAATTAAAAAAATAAAATTTAAGCACGTTTTTGTGATTTACAAGTAAAAACAAACTAAGGCAATAAAAAATAAAAATTATATTTTTGCGCCGAATACATAGAATTCTGCAAACACTGTTTAAGCAACCGAATGATTAACCCTGCAATGAATTCCTTAAAGAAAGGTTAAAAATGAGCAAAAATGTCACTGAAAAGCAAAAAAGACATTTTGAATTGTTTTCAAGAAAGGTAAAGGGGGTGCTACCAAAAAGCTTTAGTTTGTTGTAATAAATACTAATATTTCATTTTATATAATTTTTGCAACAATTTCATAAGATTATTTTATAATTTCATCCCAAAAACAAAATTTACAACAGGCGTAAAGGCGTTTGCTAAGCATCGTGTAGCCACAAAAGGGTTAAGTGAGTTATTATTCAAACTTAAACTTCTAGGAAATCAGAGTGTTCTTAATTGATAAACTGCATGGCAGTAGAACTAGTTATTCTAAAATCACTAAAGTCACGTGCAGCGATAAAAATCACATAAATTTAAAGGCATTCATACATATGTATGTACATAGATAGAAATGTGGATTGCCAGTCTAATGAGCTTACAAATTACCGTTCTAAGCTGTGAAGTTATGATATGAACTAGAAGAGAAAAATATTAGGGTGGAGCGTGATAGAATGTAATGATTACATTAATAATAAGTAAAAACACTATAGTCAACTTAGTCATGGATTTCTGCGAAAAACCTGATCTATCATACACGAAGGAATATATTTTTCATTTTTAATGACAACGCTTGTCATTAGCGCTGAAGCAATGTGGGGAAAAATTTAATACTAACTATTATATTTTATTTTCTCTGCTAACAATTTTATAAAATGAACTTAAAACGAAAGTCAGCAAGTCGTAGCACTTAATGAGGGTATTTGCTAAGTAATTAATTTTTTAGAATTGAGTACTTTGAAAGTGGGTGTAATTTTTTTTATATTTTATTTTTATTTGTTAATTTGTTAGAGTGCAGTAAATGCGTTTTTACAATCACTTCACTTTTTTGCGCAACGTGCGCTTCAAATGATTAACTCCGGCAACGTGCACACTAATACATATGTACATAGCATACATACGTAGAAACACAAGTAGTGGCAGATACTGGCAGATGTATATTTTTATTTTCTGTTAATTTTTAAATTTTTTAACAGGAAATATATATGTATATACATACAACAATATATATAAACCAAAACAACAAAGCAGACAGGTGGCAATAATTATGTAAATTGACTTGCATTAGAATGCGCCAGATTAAGAATACACATTTGCGGTTATTATTAAGTAATTATATAATACAAATCACAGAAAGCAAAGCCAAAATAAATTCGAAATTATGAATGAAAACCACAAAGCTATTTTCTTTTTTTAATAAAAAGATGTTTTAACTGCGCAAACTGAATCAAAATTTGTGTGAGGTTGTTTGTTGACTTGAATGTGTAGGTGTAAAAAAAAATTGTGGTAGTTTAAAATAAAAATTCAAAAACATACATACAAACATTACCGAAACTATAAAAAGCTTTGTTGTTCATATTTTTATTGTAATATTTTCGAAAGTTTATAAATCCACAGAAAAATAATATTTTCTAAATTTAGGGAAAAAAAATTTTTTTTAATTTACAATAAAACCTAAATCTGCAAACTGAGATTTTGAAGCACTTTTTTATGTATTAATCCTCACAAGGCCAACAATCATTTTACTAATCCATATTAGGAAGAAAAAACGCTTCAGTTCATTCAGCTTGTGATGAAAACGATAAATAGAAACAAGTAAGGAAGGGCTAAGTTCGGGTGTCACCGAACATTTTATACTCTCGCATGATAAAGTGATAATCGAGATTTCATTATCCGTTATTTACATATTTTTCAAATACCGTATTTGTGTAACGTTTTATTCCGCTATCATCATTGGTTCCTAATGTATACAGAGAAAGCATCAGATGGAATTCAAAATAGCGTTATATTGGAAGAAGGCGTGGTTGTGAACCGATTTCACCCATATTTCGTTCATGTCATCAGGGTGTAAGAAAATATTATATACCGAATTTCGTTGAAATCGGTCTAGTAGTTCCTGAGATATGGTCTTTGGTCCATAAGTGGGCGAGGCCACGCCCACTTTCAATTTTTAAAAAAGGCCTGGATGCAACTTCCTTCTGCCATTTCTTCCGTAAAATTTAGTGTTTCTGACGTTTTTCGTTAGTCGGTTAACGCACTTTTAGTGATTTTCAACATAACCTATGTATGGGAGGTGGGCGTGGTTATTATCCGATTTCTTCCATTTTTGAACTGTATATGGAAATGCCTTAGGAAACGACTCTATAGAGTTTGGTTGACATAGCTATAGTAGTTTCCGAGATATGTACAAAAAACTTAGTAAGGGGCATGGCCACGCCCACTTTTCCAAAAAAATTGCGTCCAAATATGCCCCTCCCTAATGCGATCCTTTGTACCAAATTTCACTTTAATATCTTTATTTATGGCTTAGTTATGACACTTTATAGGGTTTCGGTTTCCGCCATTTTGTGGGCGTGGCAGTGGGCCGATTTTGCCCATCTTCGAACTTAACCTTCTTATGGAGCCAAGAAATACGTGTACCAAGTTTCATCATGATATCTCACTTTTACTCAAGTTACAGCTTGCACGATGGACGGATTTTGGACAGACAGACATCCGGATTTCAACTCTACTCGTCACCCTGATCACTTTGGTATATATAACCCTATATCTGACTCTTTTAGTTTTAGGACTTACAAACAACCGTTATGTGAACAAAACTATAATACTCTCCTTAGCAACTTTGTTGCGAGAGTATAAAAAATACGCTATGAACTAGTCCCCCACACAACGTATTAGTTAGATTTGAATACAAATTCAGAAAGAGTCGCGCTCAAAAAACACTTCACTCAAGTGGGTAGGTCAACATAAATAGTAACAATCGCCTATTTTGCAGGTCGGCAAAGTTTCGAGGTACTCTATAAGTACTTTGAGTCGATTATTTTTATAGTAAGAGGAAGTATAGAAAGCCGGAGTGCGGACCGTTAATCTGCTAAATCTAACTTACTCCCACCTTATATTTCTACCACGGGACCACTGAACTAATCATTACTTCATGGGAGAGAAGAAGACATTTAAGTCACCTGTATTGTAAATGACTCAATCCTAACATAATTAGAGCTGACGCTTCGCTAACAGCTTTCCATTTTACAGAGGATTCGCACATAAGTGCTGTCATATTTTTCCGTCGGCGCCACACTGGCAGCATCGTTTTATATCCTTGAATTTAAGTCTCGAGTTCACTGTTACACCAACTTACTTCAATTGTGGCTGCTAAGTATCTCACATTATCCTATGTTGAGCGATATATTTTCTTCATTCTTCCTGGAGCTTATGAGCAAAAGTTCTGTTTTCTGCTCAGTGAGCTCTAATGGTAGCAAACCATCGGCGCAAACTATGTATTAATGCAGTTGATATATTCGTAGATTAGATTCCATAGTAGTGGGCCTAAAACCGAGTCTTGCGGTACTCCATTAGAGATAGTGCAGCTCTGCTAATCCGCCGGCCTTTCGGATTGCTAACTCCCAGCGGTTTCTTATTATGCTTTCGTACACTTTACCAATCGCGTTGAGCATGCTGATTGACCATCTGTCTATATATACACAAAATAGTCACTCAATTGTTGAGATATCGATCTTAAATGATGCGCTTTTCTTTGCAAGAAGTTGCTCATTTATTGGATTCGTCGATATTGGCCCACTATAGCATATGGCTTTCATACAAATCAAGTGATTGCATGAAAACCTTTTTCATTTGTCAAGATATCTTCAATAAATTTGGCATTAATTATTGTCCAAGGCAGCGGTAAAATCTACGAACATTTTATTTAAATCGGACCACTATAATATGTACATATGTAGTTCTGCAAACTGACCGTTCAAAATCAAGTTTAGTATCTTTTGTGCTATAAGAAATGCTTCAATGAACGGATACAGCTTCAAAGAATGTAAATATGTCAAATTGAATTAAATTAAATGTAAATAAATATTCGATTACAGACGGTTATATACATACGTATAGAATCAAAAAATCTGTCTAGTAACATATGTACATATGAACAATTACACGTTCATACCAGTGATTTGCCATTTTAATTTCATGTAATTTGCCTTTATTTAACCCAATTATAAATGTATGTATGTAAGTAGCATAACTAGCGTGTCTGCACATTGCACGTACCAAATACCTAAGCTACAACAACAAAAATAAGTGCATTGTGCTAATGATATTCTAAAATCGACACAATCAAAATTTGCATTTTCATGAAGCAAGTTTACTATTTATGCGAATAGAGACAGGGCAAACCTTCAATGAGGTCTTTTAACTCAAAAAAGCAAAACCGAAACAAATAATAATAACAAAAGCAAAAAAAAATATAAAATAAAAAGAAAAACAAAAAAAAAAATAAATAAAAATAAAATTGAGGAGCTTAACTTGTTTTATGCTTTTTTATAATTTCATTCAATTAGAGGTCTTTACCCTAACGAAATCAATTACAATAAAAAATTAAACATACTATAGTATTTTATGCATACACCTCTAGTATATAGTATGTATGTATGCACATACTAGAGCGGGTTGCTTTACAGGAAGCCAATAAACCGAAAAATCGCGTATGTGGGAAGTGTTCTGCGCATCATTCTAAACAACTTTGCCTAAGAGACTTTGGGTCTAAAACCGATTTCGAGTCTGCAATTGAATTAACCGTATGGAATTTAATACTTCGGTGCATTTTAATATTTTATTGATCATTTGTCGAAATCGATCAGATTGTACAACTATAACATACCGATATTTCAGATTTTTTAAACTTTGCCTTAAAAATCGCTGGATCGAAATCTACAGACTCTTAGGAAAAGTTTTTCAGAATGATCCAGAGATTTTATAGAAAAAAGTCGATCCACTCTAATATATACATATGTATTTATGTACATATGTACATATGTATGTAGTTGCCAAATCATTATCAAATTATTTGAATCGTATTTAGGCTGCTTTTCGCGTAAATAATTTAGTAGTCTTCAATAAAATTTGTTCAGCCTTTCTTTTCCCAGACGTTTTTCCATGTTTTTGTCTAATGTGCAAGCACCATATCTTCAAACATATAGTACATATATAGATATATGAAGAAAGACTTCAACAAAAGCATTTTAATTTTGTATTAAAAATTTTTTTAATTAAAAAAAAAATAAAAGAAATTAAAATTAAATTTGTATTTAAAAATTTTTGAATTAAAAAATAATAAAAAAATTTAAAATTTAATCACCAGCGAAAATTAACAAATAAAATTTTAATAAAAATTACAACAACGGAATCAAAAATAAGAAATTTTATAATCATAGAAAAAAATTAAGTTTTTTTAATTTTTAGAAATTTTCAGACCTTTCAAATTAAAAAAAAAACATGCATTCAAAATAAAAAAATAGACACATGCATTAACTCTCAAAAATTTTAACAACATCATGTTTTGGAACAATTTGAAAATTTTCTCCTACGACGAGCTTTTTTGTGAGTGAAAATTAAACCAATTTCGAAAGCTTCGTGAATCATACGGTTATTTGTCTAAGTTTGCAGAATTTGAAATTTATATGATTGTACATTACATTTTTAAATTTAATGAAACTATTTGTTATAAATCGGATTTTTTCGTACCTGAAACTATGTCAGACAAAGAAACGCTCAAATACTTCAAACTGTTTAACTGTGATTAGTTTACAACTGAAATATTTTAACAATTTCCAATGAATTTAGGCATTCACTAACATTCTCTACGTATTCTCTCACTATTTTAACAGTAATTTCAAATATGGTCTATTGAAATTTTCAATTTGATTAGCTCATCAGAATATCACAAAAAACATTTACAATTCAATTACTCACTCATTGAGCGCACAGATTGTCTAATTTTTTTGCTCCCCCTTCGTTAATTCGATAATTTGGCACGAATAGTGTTGATTGTGTGATTGTTGTACACTTCATTAAATTTAATGTGAAATAGATGGCGTACATTTATTTCCGTAATTACACAGTGGCACGCAAAAAATCGAAACAATTAAAAAGCTGCAGGGAAAAGCTCATTAGTAAAGCTTTTTTTGAAATAGGGATGCATATATTACTTATAATGACAAAAAATTGTGGATGCGCAAAAATATTTTTTTATGTCGCAATATATCTTGCAATATTTTTCATTGATCTCTCAAACTGATACCCAACTTTTGATGAAAATATTCTAGTCATATGTTATTGTAGGCATATTTCGTTCCACCACTGTATGTATGTACTACATATTTTAAATTGAGTGGGGGTTCAAGTGTGGTCTACAAAAGTGACAACTAACATGCGATCAGTGAAGCATGCGATTTTAAGTAGAACAAAAAGGTTTTTTTCCCCAAGATAATTAAGCATTTAACTACAAATTTAGTATAAGTAAATTGAATTAGCTGAGGTTTGTGATTTGTTATTGAAGACAATTTCAAAATCGGACAATTTGATTAATGACCTATTGAAAAAAACTGTCGAGAACATGAGTCATAACCTTGAACGTAGTAGAAGTCTAGTTAATTCATTCAATAATATATTTAGTGCTTCCTAACCGCATACAGAATTCTATAGAAGGCTACTTCTATCTAATTTCGTGGTAGATTAAAAAAAGCTTACATATGACAGCTATTAATAACAGGGCAGCTTTATGAGATTAGGGACCGATATAAGATGAAATCTAGCAGTTTTTAGAAGTATATTTAAAATCTTTAGAACACCTCAGAATATGTACATACATGTATTAGGCGAACGAAAGTCGAAAGCCACAAACATGAGAAAAAACTCAAGCAAAACTGTTGTAAGCGTCATGTCAATTTTTTTACTAAACTTTAAGGTCTAAAACTACACTCAGCCGAGAATTTTAAAGTAAGCCTAACTGCAATTTCCTTATTTATGCTAATTAAACTTCAAATATATAATAAATAATATTAATTTAATTTTTTCTCATTTTTTGATTTCAGTTTTCCTCGTACCTCAGCGCGTGATCCTTTCGATCATGGGCTTTTTTGCCATACTCAATGCATATACGATGCGTATATGTCTCTCGGTGGCTATTACCGAGCTAGTGGTAAAGAAAAATTACACAGACGAAGATGGTAGCTCGGCGGTATGCGTGGCCGACGATTTGGACTCGGAAACAAGTGTAAGTTTGCGATGCGTAGTTGCATGAAATAAATCATCAGCGTATATAATGTATATAATTCTTACAGAGTGGTGGTGAATATGAATGGTCAGAAGAGTTACAGGGTTATATTCTTTCATCCTTCTATATTGGTTACATTTTGACGCACATTCCTGGCGGTCTATTGGCGGAAAAATTTGGTGGTAAATGGACGCTCAGTTTGGGTATACTGTCCACAGCTTTCTTCACCGTCATTACACCGCTCGCCATCATTCATGGTGGTGCGACTTGGCTAATTGTTGTGCGTATTCTGATGGGCATTGGTGAGGGTACCACCTTCCCGGCTTTGAGCGTATTATTAGCGCAATGGGTGCCGATTAAAGAGCGTGGCAAATTGGGTGCATTGGTATTGGGTGGCGGACAAGTCGGTACAATTTTGGGTAATCTGTTGTCTGGTATACTGTTGGACGCTTACGATTGGCCTGTGGTCTTCTATTTCTTCGGTGGTATCGGACTTGTATGGTTCGTTATTTTCGTAAGTAGACTGCCGCCATACAAACTTTTGGAGCATATGTATATATGTATTTAAAATAAAATATTCTTGTATTTACTTTTAGACTTTCCTTTGCTACAGTGACCCAACCACACATCCCTTCATCAAACCTAGCGAAAAGGAGTATCTAACCAAACACATGGGTAGCATTGGACGCAACAAGAATTTGCCACCCACACCATGGCGCGCCATATTGACCAGTTTGCCAATGTGGGCTTTGATATCAGCACAAATTGGTCACGATTGGGGTTTCTATATTATGGTTACTGATTTGCCCAAATACATGGCAGATGTTATGCAATTCTCCATTAAAGCTAACGGCCTCTACTCTTCCCTACCTTACGCCATGATGTGGATCTTCTCGTTGGGTTCCGGTTTCGTTGGCGATTGGTTGATTTCACGTAAAATCATGAACATCACGAATGTGCGCAAGATGATGACTGGTTTAGGTAAGTTAAAGTGTGGTTCGTTATTGTACGTTGTCCATAAAAATATTTAATGTTATTCTACTACTTTAGCTGCCTTTGGTCCAGCGATCTTCATGGTTGCCGCTTCATATGCTGGTTGTGATCGTATTGCTGTCGTTTCACTTTTCACCATTTGCATGGGTCTTATGGGTGCTTTCTATGCGGGCATGAAACTTACACCGCTCGATATGAGTCCCAACTATGCGGGCACATTGATGGCGATCACCAACGGTATTGGTGCGATTACGGGCGTTGTTTCGCCAACACTGGTGGGCTGGATGACACCAAATGTAAGTTGAAAATGCAAAAAAGAGTAAATAAATCTATCGAAGTAGTGGTCATACAGAATGAAAAGACTGTAAATCTGGCAACCCAGACTGAGCTCAGCATTTAGGAGAGATATAACCCTGTCTAGCTGTAAAACTGGAACCCCAGACTGAGCTCAGCTTTTCAGCATTTAGGAGAACTATAACACTGACTGCCGAAGCGCAAAAAAAGCTTGGTATGTCAACAGACTTTATACGAGATAAAGGAAAACTCGACAATGAGATCAAGCTCATGAATTGACACTCATTTGTTAAAACATTGTACGAGTATTGAACACTATAAACAAACTGTTGTAAAATTGAAACAGAGCTTCACTAAAGTATAAACGATTTCATAATATGACAGAGACTTCATCTTCGGATCATTTCGTCTATGACATAACTTCAGTCAAAACATAATCAATTCAGAAACCGAATATATACCGAAATTTTGTTTTTATAATACATCGTAGCTTAAAGATATATAGGAAAGCAAAGAAATATTCCGTACTTACATTGTTTTTATCCTTTCAGGCCTCGCTGCTCGAATGGCGTCTTGTTTTCTGGGTCGCTTTCGGTGTGCTTGTCGTCACCGCCATTGTGTATGTGATCTGGGCGTCGGGTGAGGTGCAAGATTTTAACGATCCACCACGTAGAATCGATTTCGAAGCAGAGGAGAAGGAGAAAGCAGCTGTTGCAACACAACTTGAAAGTAGTGAAAACTTACAAGATGCGCGGAATATAAAAACAACACACACTTAGGTTGTGTATGTGAGTAATATGTAGTAGCATAACCGTACTATAAAACGAATATGTACGCGTGCACGAAAACTGCCGACAGATCTGTTGAAGAAAGCAAAGAATTTACAAATCAAATTCTAATTATAAAAGTATTTATTGTATCTATAGTTTAAGCAAAAAATGCAAAAAGTAGCAAACAACAACAAGCAGACAACGAAAGTAACAACCAGCAAAGAGTATTGATTAATTAAAAAAGAAATTAGAGAAAAAGACAATGAAAACAAAATTTTTAAAAAAATTAGTAAAAAAAACATATAAAAACATAAACAAAATTTAAAAAATTTAAATTAAAAAATTAAAATTATAAAACTTAAAATAAAAATTTATTTGAAAAATTAAATTTATAATTAAAAATTTATTTGAAAAATTAAATTTATAATTAAAAAATTTATTTGAAAAATTAAATTTATAATTAAAAATTTATTTAAAAATTAAATTTAAAATTTAAAAATTAAATTTAAAATTAAAAAAATTTACTTTAAAAATTAAAACTAAAAAAGTTTGAAAATTTATTTTAAAAAATTAAAATTAAAAACATTTAATTAAAAAATTAAAATTGAAAAATTGTTGTTTAAATTATATTAATTTTCACAGTTGTTGTTTGTTATATCCAAAGATTTCGTAAACTATTTGTGTATAAATATTATATATAATTAATTAATTAATTTAATGACACTTATGTATGTATGTAGTAGTAATGATATCTGTATGTACATACAAAATATGTATTAGTGTATTATATAATCAACTACTATTGAACTTAGGCGCACATGTAAAATAACAACAAAAACAAACAAATTGTAATCATAATTTTTGCCTTGTAACTGCTCTTGCGGCGCACTCAAATTAAAGTCTTTTTGCTTTCAATATTTATATTAATTAAGTATATTGTAAAATAAAACAAAAAGAGAACAACAACAAGAAAAATAACTTCAATTTCTCCTCTGTACGTACTTAAGTACAATAGTTTACACTTAAGTGCGCTTATAGCATGTGCCATTGATTTATACTAAACAAAAACAACAACAAGGACAAATTCGTTGTACTTGATTTATGAGTGAGGTCTGTGTGGTAATTATAAAAATTCTTAATTATTTTTATAAAAAGGCACGAAATATTATATAAAAACATTAACCACACAACCGTTGCATAAAACACTATATACATATGTACGTAATTATATACATAATGTATATTAGTACCTATTGATGTAACCATATCACTAGCACATGCAGATCAGCTTAGTATATACCTGTGACTTAAATTAAAATTTCAATTCTGTACTGTATGTATGTATATACGAGTATATATACTTATAAATATATATACACACATATTTTTGCATTTTAGTACTAGTGGATATAATCATATACATGTACATTTACATACAAATACAATATATAAGATATTATTAATGACAATATTACATTCAAATTGATATGAAAATTGTTATGTAGTTGTAATTATTATTAAAATATAAAATGTAAAAAGTTTTGCGAATTTTGCTGAATAAACTGAAACGATCAATAAAGATAAAAAAAAAACAAGAAAACCCAAGCTATAATACATACTGAATCTAGTAATAGGAATGACACGATTTTCATTACTGGCTTAATAGCTTCGTCAACAAACAAAAATATCGTTTTGAGCTGAGTCAAATCGTCGTGTGGTTCAAAAAACCATTTGCAACAACAAAAATTTACCGTTTGGTGCGGATTATGGTATTTTCTCTGAGATTCAGCAGCGCTAAAGGAACTCGAAACAACATTTAGCGCACCAGAGCCGAAATTCTAGCCGAGGTGCTACACCGGGCCATCAAAAATTAACGTAAACGGATGTAAGTATGTACACGAAGCCGTGGTGGCCAATTGGCCGACATTTTGTTCAAATCATAATCATTCATTCATCTGCATAACAAACAACAGATCCCATTTTGACCAAATTTGAGATTTCATGATAACATAACGTCGTTCTTGTTGGTAGACCCGATTTATTTTGCTTTTAAAAACTTCATGACAAATTTAATATATGTACATATCCTGCTTAAGGTATAAAAGAGACGAAATACTATATGAAACTCTCTAAATATCAGACAGAATTTTTAAAAGTATACAGGATTTGTGCGGAAAGTAATAGGACCGATGTTCTTCCGCCGCGACTGTATTTTGCTGACGAAGACCGGAAGAATGAGCAAATCCAAAGTAAACACGATGCTCAACATCAAAGGCATCGTCCAGCATCCAAGTTTTACGTGGAAGTTCTCAAGAGACTCAAACGAAGGGTCAATCGAGTCCGACAAGACATCGCAGCCGATTGGAAGTTGCAACGCCTCGGCTCACACCGTTTTCTTGTGAACAGCTACCTTACCAAGGCCGGCGTTCCAACGCTTCCGCAGCCCTCCTCCAGCCCAAATGTGACCCCCCGGACTTTTTTGTTTCCTTGCCTGAAAAGGCCGATACAAGGGGATCCCAGCAGCATGCATCTCAAGGCTATTCCGGAGAATGCCTTCCGTGCCGACTTCAATGCTTGGAAATCACGCTGGCAGCGCTGCATCGACGCAGAAGGAGCCTATTTTGAAATTTTTTAAAGAATTGTAACGATTGGTTCAATACTTTTTTTTTCAATCTACTCAGTCCTATTACTTTCCGGAAAAAACCCCTGTATCAGTGGAAATAAAAAGAAAAGGTTGTTGTTTTATATTATCTTCATACGATTTCCCTGGCGTCGTCTAGAAAAAGAATTAAATTAGTTGTCCAAATAAATAACTAAAAGAAATCCAAGGATTAGTATTATTTCTGTTAAAATAATGCACATTCCTTTAAGTGATTGAAGTTTGGGGATACATTAAAAAATATGATAAAATCATATGAAAAATCGTCGTGAGAAATAAACTATTATGCTCTATAGACTATTTTCCATTACAATTTAACACCATCAATGGTTATTTAGTTAGCATCTATTCCGCCCCATCCCATTAACCACCAGACAAATACTTTTGTACCTCTTAACGTTGTTTTAGTGGAACTGTTATATCGACCCAGTGGGTCGTAGTGGTTTGCTGTGTTTGTGGCTAGTGGGAGGCGGAAAAATACGAACTGCTTTACCGACTGTTTCCGATTCATGGTCTGCTCTGCCGACCATAAGCAATTTTAAATGCACGATAGACCAGAAAAGTTTTAAAGAATGTAATCTTCACAATTCATCCTTCACATTTTTAAACTCTAGGTGGTTTCTTTAAATATAAGCCATAGCAATTTGAAATTAATAAAAAAACCCATACACCAATTCTTCGACTAACATTAAAACAATGAAAATTACTTTTAAATATTCAATTTGTTCACTTTATAAATA